>NW_025334188.1:0-300000 GCF_014858855.1 Bufo gargarizans | reverse complement strand
AAAAAAAAGAAAAAAGAAGGAGCTGTATCTGCCTTTTAGACTTTTTCTCCATTTATGATCCACTTCTAATTTTGGCTTCCAAAATTGCATGCAGAAATCTGAATGTGTGGATGTACCCTGACAATACACTGATGTGCATGTGGGCCTTAAAAATTGCATGATTAGTTCATGAGTCCTAGTGGTGACCATTATTATTGGTATTCTGATAAACACCCATACATAGTAAAATAGAGACACAAATAAACAACCTTAGGGCTAATGCACATGATCAAGCTCGGTCCAGGAAACACAATCGATGTGTAGGCTGCATTTCCCGGACCGACGGCTTCTCTGATCTGAGCTCACTGCATCATACTGACTTATAATGCAGTGACTTCCTGTCTCACTGTTGGTCTTTTGTACTGCATTCACGTGATGTTGTGAGTGCGGTGCAAAAGGCACGCAGTCAGATAGGAATTCACTGTATCATAATCATTATCATGCAGTAAGTTTGTGTCAGAGGAGCCGCTGTTGGTCCAGGAGATGTGGCCTACAGATGAGTCGTGTTTCCATGAACCCTTAATATTTTGTGGCTATATGTTGATGTTATTATGCCACAAAACATTTTATATCTCTTAAGACGAGCACATCGACAGCTCTTGGGTTTCCCCTATAGTGGTGCCTGTAGGAAAAGTGAACATTTGTTTACTCATTTCCCTACAATTTACAGCTGATTGCCATTCTTCTGCTATTCCCTAACGAAATGTATAAATAAATTGAAATTGAGTGTTACCAATCTCCTGGACAATGTGGCATCTGACACTGTCCAATTGGGGCTGATGGTGTCAAATGTGCAGGAAAACTTCCTACTGACAAAGGCTACAGGTAACACCCAGTTTATTCTAGAATTGTTATTTCATAGGGATTACATGTAGTTATCAAAACAGACTTGCACGGAGAGTCACCAGATCTCCTTTAAATATAAATTCATAGAAACATTTATTTTTTTCCAAATTGTTGGCAGTTTTTTATTTTGTCAGTACTATGGCATTGAAAACTAATACAGAATGTTGTATTATATTGTAATTGCAGAGAGATAACAATTTTCAATGAGGGACAGGGGTTATCTGCAAAATAATCTTTATTAAAATAGGTGAAGAACTCAAACGACATACAGGTGAAACTCAAAAAATTAGAATATCGTGCAAAGTTCATTTATTTCAGGAATGCAACTTAAAAGGTGAAACTAACATATGAGATGGACTCATTACATGCAAAGCGAGATATTTCAAGCCTTTATTTGTTATAATTTGGATGATTATGGCTTACAGCTTATGAAACCCCGAAGTCACAATCTCAGGTCCCCTTTGCTCAGGGGGTATGGATTAATTAGCTGACTAGAGTGTGACACTTTAAGCCTAGAATATTGAACCTTTTCACAAAATTCTAATTTTAAGTTGCATTACTGAAATTAATGAACTTTTGCACGATATTCTAATTTTTCGAGTTTCACCTGTAGATCGGATGACAGCTCTATTGTTCTCTTGATAGGTCTAAATAACCATGCAAACACTGGAGCAGTGCATTGATAAAACTCTTTATGGTTTGTATTCCCCTTTGGTAAACATATAGTTATATACTCTAAAAAATACTTATGCGGCAATTCTTGAATATTCTATTTTAGCAGCAAATGCCAATTTTATGAAAAGAAGCCACCAGGTAAAAAAAAAAGGAGAACAGAAGCATAAAAGTCAACAGTTATACTGTTCATCATGGCCCTGACATTCATCAAAACCTGTATTCTCAGTATGGATCAGCAGACTTAGTCCTGGCCGGTATAGTACAGAGCCGGCGTGCGCGTTCGCAGCTCTGTACTATACTGGCCAGGAAGAAGTCATCACGGTGCATGCGCGGTGTGCGCGTTCAGGACATTGCGTGGCACGGCTGCGGTCAGTCTTCTGCGCAAGCGTGGCGGGATTCGACAGGAGAGGTGGCCGTAACCAGGGGAGACCAAAGACAACATCAGGTAAGAGGGGACTTATTTTCTAAAAAAGGGTGGGAATTGGGTAATAAAATGTATTTAGAAAAATGATAATTAACAGATTTAACAGTGATCATTAAGATGAGAATACGCCTTTTATGGAGGGCCACACAACTTTTTCTGCTAAACCATGCCCCCTTATCATACAAGTCAGGATAACATTCTAAATCACATGTGATGCAAAGCATGTAAGCCAGTATTTTGACGCAACTTGCTGCTTTATGCTGCATTTAAAGAGGACCTGTCACCACTACTGACATGCCTGTTTTATTAGCTTCATCCTTTCCCCATGTAATAACAATTCTGGAGCATCTATTCTTATAGCTCCATGATGTCCCATTCCTTTATTATTTCTACTAGATGTTATGAATGAATTGCTAGCAGTCTGCAGTAAGGGCACAGAGGGGTGGTAACCAGTTGGGGGTGTGTACCTGCACAGTCTAAAAATGGCAGCACTGATTGGACAGAGTGAGTCTGTGCAGGTACACGCCCCCAAACACCCCTCTGTACCCTTACTGTAGACTGCTAGCAATTCATTCATAACTTCTAGTAGAAATAATAAAGGAATGGCACAACATAGAGCCATGAGAATAGATGTTCCAGAATTGTTATGACATGGAAAATGCATGTACCGTAGCTATTAAAACAGGCATGTCAGGAGTGGTGAAAGGTCCTCTTTAAGTAAAGTATTTCCCCCATTGCATTCAGTCACATTACAGGTTATCACTATTCATTTTTGTAGAGAATCAGCGATTTCAAGCACCATTGTATTAAAAGAAATGGCACGCAGGTGAGGTGTCATGTTAGGAAGCCCTCCACCACTGTTTCTGACACTGAATCTTGGAAATAGTGGGTAGTCTGCAATTTTTTACTAAACCTTCTACAAAAAAGTCACAAGTATGTCAAGTGCCATGACCTCATCAAATAGCTTGCACCATGTTGATGAATATGGTTCATGCTCCATACAGTACCGGCCTATTGTCCATGATCTCTCTGTCTAACATGCCTCCAAAACGTGCATACTATGTAAATGAAAATGATCATAACTCTAACTATAAGCTTCAGTTTATCATGGATGTAAAACCGCAACATTTAGTTAAAAAACTACATAGGGCATTCTCTCTCCACCAAGGGTAGAACGCCCATTCAGCTTTACACACATGTAACAAATACTAGTTACAGCCGCATAACCACAGGCAGCAGACCACTGACGTTCTCTTTCAACTTCTCTTTTCATTGGTATTTATTGCATTTCTTCTATTTCATCTGACATTCTGAGCTCCGGCTTTGGCTGTATGACCCTAAAAGCTTTTACTCTTACATAATTCTTCCAGTTTTATAAGCCGTGACACTGTGTCACGGTGGTAAGTACAGCCGCCACATTCATTGTGATTGTCTTCCTCCATTAGGATGGCTTCCTGGAACATTGTCCTGTAGAGCCCTAGTGTTCACATTACACTGCCTGTTCTTCTTTTTAGACGTGCTTTTAATATAACAGGAAATTAAAAATATATACTGTATATAGATACTTCTGATGATGGACAAATCATGAGAATTATCTTTTATATGACAGTTCTCTCTTATTTAGAAATTTTCATGGTCAGATTTTTGTTTGCAGCTTAGGAAACCAAAATCAGGAGTGGATCATAGTAGAAGAGACAGAAACAACTATTTTTTGAATTCACTCCTGGTTTTAGCTTCCACAACTGTATCAGTAAGGCCTCGTTCACATCAGCGTTCAGCCTTTCCGTTCTCCTGCTCCGTTATAGGAGCAGGAGAACGGAAAGGATGGATTGGGCACATAACTGAGACGAGCGGAGCCTACGGACCCCATAGACTATAATGGGGTCCGTTAAGTTTACGCTCAGAAAATGATTTTGGAGCGGAGACAAAAGTCCTGCATGCAGGACTTTTGTCTCCGCTCCAAAATCATTTTCTGAGCGTAAACCTAACGGACCCCATTATAGTCTATGGGGTCCGTAGGCTCCGCTCGTCTCAGTTATGTGCCCAATCCGTCCTTTCCGTTCTCCTGCACCTATAACGGAGCAGGAGAACGGAAAGGCTGAACGCTGATGTGAACGAGGCCTTAACTATAACCATGCGGCTGCAGTCTTCTATTTTCATTTGCAAATGTTACACTTCTGTTAAAGGGGTTATCAGTCTATTATCTGACAGCCCACATGGTCGGAAGGTGTGCTCCTTTAGAAAAAATGCTCACCTGTCCAGAGTCCTACCACCATACTACAACCGCCAGGGCCAGATCGGGACTAACAAGCGGCCCTGGCACACAATCTACGCCAGCCCACATACAATATTGCTTGTGAAATATCCACAAGAATTAGACTGAAAAGAGCATAAAAAACTAGATAAAACTTAAAGCCAATTCACATTAGGAACTGCAACAACCTTAAATGAGTTTAGTCAGTCCCAATGATTCTAATGAAATAAAACAAGGTGTGCATAAATGGAGAATTATCACTTAGGGAGTCATTTATTAGGACTGACGTTTTAGACCAGACCTCCTTTGTGTATTTAAGGGTACACCTCTCTGCTCTGCTCTGCTTGTCAGGGGCTAGGATCCTGAATAAAACTGATAAGATCTTCAGCTGAATCTCTGTAGTAATAGAGTCCATGGGTAGACATGAAGTACAGAGGATGTATAGGATAGCCTGTGGTAATGTGGAGCTGTGGTAATGGAGACTGTAAACAAGTGCTGCTGCTCATTATCCACACCTCACCTCCTCTCTATACTCCATGTCTCCTCATGAACTCCATTCCCACAGAGATTGAGCTTAAGAGCTTATAAGCAGTATTCCCTAACAAGTAGGAGAGGAGGATGAGGCAGCTCTTTAGCTCAGTGTTCTGAAGTAACTTGTCCTGCTGATTAGGACAGGTTTTGTGTGCACTAATAGGACGGCGGACATTTTATTTCTCCTCATGATTGCTCACCAGAAAAAATGAGCCATTATAACTAATGAAAGGAATTTGGGAATATATTTATGATAAAGTAATATTTAAGTATTTTCATTTTCTTAATTCGCAGAGAACCTGATTAATATTTGAAAACTCACAGCCACAATTAATCCACCAAAATATTCAGAATCAAGACTCATGCACTTCTCTGGTCGCAAGTCCCAGAAGTTTTGGCCTTGGGGAATCTGAGAACTCGGAAGATGGACATTTAGACCTTCAGATCTAAGTCAATTGCAATCACAGCGTCTGAATGGTTATTTAGAGGGAGGAGGCTCACTCTGACAACTGAGCGGTCCCCAGCAACAAGATCACAGGAGCCATTTCGTTGGTATGGC
The DNA here is from genome assembly GCF_014858855.1 of Bufo gargarizans. Taxonomy (NCBI): domain Eukaryota; kingdom Metazoa; phylum Chordata; class Amphibia; order Anura; family Bufonidae; genus Bufo; species Bufo gargarizans. Next base: position 294,672 of record NW_025334188.1, on the reverse strand, counting down.
AGCCATGAGGCATATTAAAGTTCCAATTAAGCCTTACTCCAGACACAACCATAGACTGCAATCAGTTTAACATCATTGGTATTGCTCCATCTCAAAATGCCAAAACTATTTTTCCATAATGGTAAAAAATAAAAAGTCTTGAATCACAGTTTTTTTTTTTGTTGCTTCACTTAAAAATTAAATATGAATTCCAGATATCCCTCCAGGAAAGGAAAACCAAGCAAAGGGATAGCCCCATTTTAGATATAATCAAATCCGCCATATTAAGTGGTCCCTATGTCATAATCCAGCTCTGTTTCAAGTCTTAAGGATGTGACAACAAGGGAAAATGCCTTAGCCAGTTATTCATTCACAGACAGCTGTTTTAGGGGTGTTGCCCCTCATCAGTGTGGAGTAGGATTCTGCACTTTGAATTGCTGCATTGAGACTCTTAAATGAGACTCTGCAGTAATTTTTGTAGTTCATCTCCCTAAGAACTGCTATTGTTTTGTTTGAGTAGTCTCCTAGGCATTGCTCCCAGTTCGCCAGAATCCTACTCCACACTGATGAGGGGCAACACCTCGAAACAGTTGTCTGTTGCCAAAACTGCCTGTAGGACCCGGAAATCCGTATGCAAACGGATATCTTTTTATTCCGGATCCATTAGACTTTTGCATTAAAATACCAGATCCGTCTTTCCGGTATCATCCGGAATAACGGATCTGGTATTTAATTTCTTTAAAGCTAGAAAGGACTGCGCATGAGCAGACCCGGAAAACTGGTTCCGGCGATGCGGCAATTTCCGGAACACTTGGTACCAGATCCGACATTAATACATTTCAATGGAAATTAATACCGGATCCAGCAAGTGCGGTAGTGTCCCGGGATTTTGGCTGGAAAAAAATACTGCAGAATACTGCTGTATTTTGTCCGGTCAAATACCATACAAGGGACTGAACGGAAGACATCCTGATGCATACTGAACGGATTGCTTTCCATTCAGAATGCATTAGGACAAAACTGCAGCGTTTTTTCTCCGTTATTGAGACCCTTTACCGGATTTCAATACCCGAAAAGAATAACGCTTCTGTGAAAGTACCCTTAGGCATTTTCCAGTTTCCATTTTCAATGTATCAGTCAGTTTTGCTTCTGTAAAATACCACCACAACTCCATAATAGATTTGGTTTGCAGACATTAGCTTTGGGAAGTCCCTTGACCTGCTAAAGTACTTATATCTCCAAACCAAGAAGATTTAGGCACTTGGCAGTGTTTGTACATGCTTACTTTATTGCAGCGTATTCATTAGTGAACCATGAGGACCTTGCACAAATTAAATCACTTGCAGATCACATATTGGCAGATCTGTCTCAATCTGTTTTGGACTTGAACGCTAAATATTTTGCCACTGTAATCTTTCGTCATTGGATTGTAGAATATGTTGGGAGCGAAAGAGATCCATTTCTCTGTCACTTAACAATAGCTCACTGACAATACGGCCGTTTTTCGATTTTTCTGCAATGTCAATGATATTAAAGTAGAACTAAACTCAAGAATGAAAACACCATTTATTTCTATATGAGAAGATGATATATTGATATCTGACTCATAACCCTTCCATAATCTCATCTTTTGCTGACTGGGAACTATTATAATGAAAATGCATTTCGGCATTTCCATTTATTAAAAAATGATAGGTAAACAGTTAAACATTTTGGTTATCAAGCACATTGCTATGTAATAGGGCAATTTATATTAAGATCAAAACCAGTGATTTGAGATGTACAGTACTATGTAAATATAGCAGCGGGAATGCTCTTAATATATTTCTGAAGAACTAGAAGAGTTGTTATATTTGCGTAAACCAAAGCAGAATATTTTATCATTCAAAGCAATATGGTGTAATGTATTGATGTTCCAATGTGACCTGACTTTGGGGCAGATTTTTTAATGTATTTCCATCATTTTTTTTTTTGAAAATATAGAAAAGCAAAATGCCATATTTATGAAACGTTTGCATCACTTTTTCTGAGACATTCAAATGTGTTAGTGGGGTCTTCAGAGAATTAGTCAATCACCATTATTTTCAAAGCAATAAAGTGGTTGACACTCACATGGAGAGCCAGTATAAGGCCACAGTCACATCTGTGTTGTGAACTGTTTCGGCAGAGGAACAGACTGACAGAGTTCACTGTATTCGACATAGCCATATCAGCACACACCGCCCGATCCCCATTCATTATAATGCATGTAGTATTTATTATTAAGCTGGAAACAGTGACCGAAAAAGAGTGCCGGAGTTCACAATACAGATGTGAACCCAGCCTTAATAAACCTCCCCTACTGTGCGTATGCCTACAAGAAAGTACTGAGAGACATACTTGACAACCTCTGCTGGTGACAACCTGACCTTGGGGGAAGGTCCTACTTTCATACCGAATATAGTTTTTTGAAGGGCCATTATACAGTACATAAACTGAGGCATTATAGGACAGCAATTGAGACCTATAGTCAGGGCTGGACTATTGGGAGGCACACAGAGCACATGAACTGGGTCCTCCATAACCTTAAGAATCTAGCAGACTTCACCATGCATCTTGACTATTCAAACCAGCTCTCCTGATCTACTTTGCCAAGCATTTTATAGTTACACCCCTGGTAGTGGCCATTTATAGTTTAAGTATATACACTGCATATCCTATAGGACTTCTGCCTCTTAGGAAAACAGGGGTCCACACAGGGCTGAGAAGAGGTGTAGGGGTGACATTTTCAAATTTTCCTTCTTCACCTTCCATTCTTATTTTATTCTTGGGTTTCCTGAAAGTCCAATGACACTCCGTTATGCTTCACTACAAATGCTCCATTTTAGTTATTTTGTGGAATGAATGGCAGTAATTTCCTGTTAATATCATAACCAATCTCGAAAAGTATAACTCAAACATTGCTACAAAAATACTTTTATTGGAGAACAACCTTGATTTGGAAATTGGCTGACAATTACCACATTCTGAAAGAATAGTTCCAGCTATATGTGGCAACGATTCAGACATTCTTCTGAAAATGAAAATCACCTGGTTTACATTGGGGGAGAGATTTTCTCTTATTTATATTTAATCTTCGGCATTTTCTATGTTTTTCTTTAATTTTTTCCTATCCCCTAAGTGCTCCCACATCCTTCATATTCATATTTCTGCTTTCCCTGCTGAATGAAATGTCAATCAGATCCTCTACTGTCCCAACATTCAATTTATGCTTGTGATTAAAAACAGCACGGGGATTATAATAAGATCATTGTGGTTCTAATGCAACCCATGAATCTGGACATACATGCTAAGCGGTGCATATTGTATCTGGCACACTGTACCCGAGAATAGGATGTATATTACATAGCTGTTGCTATTATATAGTACATTCATTAAGGGATGGTAAGAGGACCAATTACCTGGGGTCTCCACCACTTAGAGGCTACCACCCCTTAGTTTTCTCCAGTGGTCTACAGACAATATTTAAAGTTTTAAAAGTATACCTCCAACAGTATAAATGTTGTAAAATGTTGTAGAAGGGAGTATTTGGCATTTTTCCATGTTCTGGGCTCTGTGGATCCATCTGCCTTCACTACTGAAGGTACCTGATGCTGAAGCATGCTATACACATACCCACAATGGGGGTAGTTGGCTGCTATGGTGAGGTGCTGTTGATGAGAAGTCATCATGCATTACTGTAAACCACAAAGGAAGAACAACAGAATAAAGGTCACTGCATCTCCCATGCAGTGACCTTTATTCTGTTGTTCTTCCTTTGTGGTTTACAGTAATGCATGATGACTTCTCATCCAGTAGAAATGTTTTTATTTTAATATTTTGCTCTCACATAATTCCCAGAAAACACTTTTATTTTACCAGGAGGCTCCACTGGTCTTGATATTGCTCTATATACAATCCACATGTTTAAAGAATTGTTAGAGGAAAAGAGTTGAGTTTTAGTATATGTAATTTTGCTCTGATCTATGCATCTCTACCTGGCATTGACTGGTCTTGCTACTCTTGTAGGATATATACTATTTTATCTGCACCTCGCTCTATGTGAAATTACACCCCTGTATGCATGCATACTCTACTTATTTATAGTAGGGCTTGGTAGAAGCAGCTTTCCCCTTCCCTCTGCTTTTATATTAGGCTGTGATCTGATGTTTGTACCGTACCTCTATATATATATATATATATATATATATATATATATATATAAAACTTTCGGAAAGATTTTGAGATTGAAAATACTGCCTCCACCTGGTCTTTTACCAGGTTTCTGGTATGGCTTATGGACAGGGACCTCAAAAAACAGCAAGAGAAATGTATATACAAAATCTCTTTGTTAAATTATCATCATATACAGACGTGGACAAAATTGTTGGTACCCTTTGGTCAATGAAAGAAAAAGTCACAATGGTCACAGAAATAACTTTAATCTGACAAAAGTAATAATAAATTAAAATTCTATAAATGTTAACCAATGAAAGTCAGACATTGTTTTTCAACCATGCTTCAACAGAATTATGTAAAAAAATAAACTCATGAAACAGGCATGGACAAAAATGATGGTACCCCTAGAAAACACAGAACATAATGTGACCAAAGGGACATGTTAATTCAAGGTGTGTCCACTAATTAGCATCACAGGTGTCTACAACCTTGTAATCAGCCATTGGGCCTATATATATGGCTCCAGGTAATCACTGTGTTGTTTGGTGATATGGTGTGTACCACACTCGACATGGACCAGAGGAAGCAAAGGAAAGAGCTGTCTCAAGAGATCAGAAAGAAAATTATAGACAAGCATGTTAAAGGTAAAGGCTATAAGACCATCTCCAAGCAACTAGATGTTCCTGTGAGTACAGTTGCACATATTATTCATAAGTTTAAGATCCATGGGACTGTAGCCAACCTCCCTGGACGTGGCCGCAGGAGGAAAATTGATGACAAATCTAAGAGACGGATAATCCGAATGGTAACAAAAGAGCCTAGAAAGACTTCTAAAGAGATTCAAGGTGAACTTCATGCTCAAGGAACATCAGTGTCAGATCGCACCATCCGTCGTTGTTTGAGCCAAAGTGGACTACATGGGAGACGACCAAGGAGGACACCATTGTTGAAAACGAATCATAAAAAAGCAAGACTGGAATATGCCAAACTACATGTTGACAAGCCACAAAGCTTCTGGGAGAATGTCCTGTGGACAGATGAGACAAAAATCGAAGTTTTTGCCAAGGCACATCAGCTGTATGTTCACAGACGAAAAAATGAAGCATATCAAGAAAAGAACACTGTCCCTACTGTGAAACATGGAGGAGGCTCTGTTATGTTCTGGGGCTGCTTTGCTGCGTCTGGCACAGGGTGTCTTGAATCTGTGCAGGGTACAATGAAATCTCAAGACTATCAAGGAATTCTAGAGAGAAATGTACTAGCCAGTGTCAGAAAGCTTGGTCTCAGTCGCAGGTCATGGGTCTTGCAACAGGACAATGACCCAAAACACACCGCTAAAAACACCCAAGAATGGCTAAGAGGAAAAAATTGGACTATTCTAAAGTGGCCTTCTATGAGCCCTGACCTCAATCCTATTGAGCATCTTTGGAAGGAGCTGAAACATGCAGTCTGGAAAAGGCACCCTTCAAACCGGACACAACTGGAGCAGTTTGCTCATGAGGAGTGGGCCAAAATACCTGCTGAGAGGTGCAGATGTCTCATTGACAGTTACAGGAAGCGTTTGATTGCAGTGATTGCCTCAAAAGGTTGCGCAACAAAATATTAAGTTAGGGGTACCATCATTTTTGTCCATGCCTGTTTCATGAGTTTATTTTTTTACATAATTCTGTTGAAGCATGGTTGAAAAACAATGTCTGACTTTCATTGGTTAACATTTATAGAATTTTAATTTATTATTACTTTTGTCAGATTAAAGTTATTTCTGTGACCATTGTGACTTTTTCTTTCATTGACCAAAGGGTACCAACAATTTTGTAAACGTCTGTACAAAAGTGGAGGTACGGCAACATCATACTAGTCTATTTGTCTTTCTGTATAAAAGCCCATTAACGGATGTAGTGTCTCAGTCACTGGGTATGGTTCACCAGGGAAGTAGGCAGAGCGTGGTGGACAGCGTGGTGCATGCCCATGCCATTAATAGACTTGTATGCAAAAAGACAAATGGACTAGTATAATTTTGCTATACGTTCACTTTTGTATATGATGATAATGCTGTTTTTCGAGATTGTTGGAAAGGATCGTCGTATCCTGTATGCATGGAAGTAAGGTAGTTGACAATAAAGCGAAGCATGGGAATTATTAACGTGTGTATGTATGAAAAGGTACAGGTGCTGTGGATGAGGCCAAAACTACATGTCTCCCCGGCATATGCGCAGATGACACTAAACAAGGAGTTTTTGCAAGTGCCATGGAGTGGAATAGTTTTGGTCTGGTCCACACCTCCCCCATCCTGGGTTACTGAGTTGTGGAAGTAAGTGGTGTCCCATCCATAGACCAGGCCACAAACCCGATAAAGGACATCATATCGGCAGATGCAAGATTTTAAGAAGAGGCAAGTCACATGAGTCCCTGAGGGCTGATTCACGTAACGTCAAGATGGTAAGTATATTAAGAACTTTCTTCTACAGGAGAGATATGATTAATTAAAGTGGGTTTGCCTGGCCTGCTAAGTCCCATTAAAGCCCTTTAAAGTGGTTGGCCACTATATCCTTACTTCTCCACATGTGCTGAGAACAGCACATAAAGCCACTTAGTAATATATTGGTATTAAACCATCTGTGCCGATATCGCATGTTTTAAATTGCTTACGACTTGCTGCTTCCAATATTTCTTACTGGCAGCAAAGTGTTCTGGTCCCAAAATGGCCACTGATAGAAGGTCATGGGACCAGGCCCGCTCGTCAGTAGCCTCCACTCACTAACACTGTTCACAGCACTGCGAAAGCTCTAGTTTCTAATGCTGTGAGCAGTGTTATCCAATGGTGGCTGCTGATGGATGGGTCTGATCACATAATCCTCCATAAGCAGCCATTTTGGCACCAGAGAACCATGCTGTCAGTAAGAAAGATTGGATAAACAAGGGGTTAGCAATTGAAAACATCAGATATCAGCTCAGATGATGTAACAGTGTATTACAAAGTGGTTTTCAGTTCCCAGCACTTGTGGAGAAGTACAGATACCTTGGCCAACCCCTTTAAGAGACTCATTCTTGGTGGCCTACTTGAAATGTACATAGGGTAATTATTTTAATCCTATACAGGAGGAAGAATGTGACTGTAAAAGGACAACTCTAGGCTACATTCAGTGGTTGTCAGCGTCGAAATCTAGAAACCCATACATTTCTTGCACCATACAGATGCGAAACAATAGAGAAAAAGACTTAATGGCTATGAGAAGCAATGGAAACCTTCATCTGGAAGATGAGAACATGAGCTTAGCACATTCACATCAGACTAATATCTCAGACAAGCAGATATAAATATTTTATTGTGTGCCATTTTAAGGTTCTTTAGTGTTCTTGGATATATTTCCCTCTTTGTCTATTGTTGTGTCTCTTAATCCAGCCTTACTCAGGTCTTGCTCCCATTTTTTCCTTCAAACTTTGTATGTTTCAGTTCACCAACCGTCCTCCGGCAGGCCAAAATAAACATCTTAGAATTCCGAGTCAGGTTTTAATTAAGGGTTTGATTCATTTTTGATGAACTTTTGTTTCTGAAAAGACGCCTGCTGCTTTCTGGTGAAGAGCGAGCTGATTGAATGTGACTGCACTCTGCCTTCTGCACTGCTGCTTTTGTCATTTCAGGGCTTTTCATAAATGGCCAAGATTTCTGGCCGTCATAAAAAAAAAAAAAAGAAGAAAGGGATCAGGAGCCCAGCAAAGAAACAGAGACAGATTTTATGGTCCTGTCACAAGACGAAGAATGCAAACCAATATGTAGCATTGCTTTCATTAACCCATTATGTAATTTAGTGGACAACTTGAAGATCCTACAGCAAAGTAGAGAAAGCTAGAAGCATGTTGTACATATTACATTACTGAATACTACATATAATGTATTACTATGTTCATAATTCAAAACCACTATTGTTTCTGGTAAATTGTAAATTTTATATATATATATATATATATATAATATTTTTAGCTGCTATTATGCCCTCAAGAAGGGCATATCACGAAAAGCACTAGTAGTACAACTCAGTTCCAGGCCTCTCAACCAGAATTTTTATTTTTTCTGGACAATTTGTACCAAAATCATGGACAGTCAACATTTTTTAGGGGCAAATTAGAAAGCCATAATGAATAAGAAAGATTATTTAGAAGTAATATATGTCTATAGCTTAATATACTGAGTGATAACACATTTACTGTGAGTTTTAAAATGCTAATTACCACCAAAATAATCTAGTCAAGTACCACCAGCTTAAAAAAAAATAAAACACATCTATTTTTTTTTCACAGACACAGGAAAAAAGTCAATTTTATGGACTTTTCACAAATTTCTTGACATTGACAAAACTCTGCTCAGTTCACGTGACCATACAGTCATTTCCTCATACCTTTTTCTGCATAATCGAGTGAATCCATTTTTAAAATAAAAATGAACCACCATGGTCCATTTTTAGCCAGTCCTAATCAAAAGTACCCCAACTGGCATGAAAAGTTGTGCATGACACTCTGAGGTCTCCTAGGACTGTATCCAACCACTTTCAAGCTCTTTAACGCCAAGACAGTGTGAGTAATGTCAGAGTGACAGTGACATATATGGCTATGGGTACATGGATGGTAGCCAGTGCTAACACTGCACTGCTCGATTTGAAACAGTACAAAAATCTTTTTGGCTGAAGATGGCTTTTTCTCTGTCCTCTGACCTGTATAATTTTGGCCATCATTTTGTACAATTCGTGCAGGAAATCCCCAAAAGTTCATATTTATTGAAAACTAAATTTTGGGGGAAATTTGTAACTAATTTGATTTGTTTACAATCGATTCACTCATCTCTAAAAGGAAGTATTGTCTTTTTTTGGTGAAAAACTATATACACCAGCGCTGCCGGCATCCCGTCTGTGTGCAGGAGCGGGGACGCGGCCGGCATCCTTGTCTCCATGGGGACCAGGGGTCGGGGAGGACCCGGCCGCGCACGTCTCCTCAGCGCGGCCGGCATTCCCCTAGACTACGAGCAGCAGGGGAGCCAAGCGCCGATAATGATGAATCAGTGCTCAGCTGTGTTGGTCTGTGTAATGTGAGTCACGTGACGCTGGCCATGTCATGTGACTCACCAGTCAGGGCTACTTAAACAGGCAGCCTGCTGGCCACAGGTTGCCTGTGATTGGTCTAGTTACCCTAACCAGCCTTCTTTATATATTCAGACCTTGCTTGTTTTGACCTCGGCTTTGTTTGTGACCTCGACCTCGCTACCTCCCATTTGTATTTCACGTGACCTCTTGGCTTCTGAACTCGGCTTTGTTTGTGACCTTGCTATTGTGTTTTTCCCTGTGTACTGCGTGACCTCCTGGTTTTTGACTTTGCTTCCCTGACTCTGTTCATGGTTTTCCTTTGCTTTTAGGCCCCTGCACGTATTTAAGCAAGGGACTGCCGCCAAGTTGTACGCTGTCAGATAGGACGGGTCGTGCAAGTTGGTCGAGGTCCAGGGCTGCACTCTTCCCTTCCCTCTGTGACACCATTATTCAGTATATGTACCAACATTGTGTGGCCTGAATGTGACTGAATCCAAGCCAATAAATGGTCAATCAGGTTGCCAAATTACATATTATTTAACAATCACTTGAATGAGAAAATACTCCACGCCAAATTCATGGATTCCAAATGTAAAAATCATTGTGGCTTATGGCACTTTATAAAAAACCATTGTAACAAAAAATCTCACTGCTGCCTATAACAACCAAAGACAACACTTCTTTTAATTCCAAATAATTAAACTGGAATCCGATTGGTTGTCACAGTCAATATAACAAAATAATAGCAAAGACAGGTGAACTCTGCGGTCTTACTAAACCCTCAAACTGATTTTAAAATGGAGAGATTAGCCAACATGTCCACATCCACATAATTGCTATCTTGTGTAGGATGTCTATTGTGTTACTTGTGGTTCGCTGCGGGCATCCTCCACTGTATGCATTTTTGCTGGGGATCGTCATTAGCAACGGGCCACAAGTGCAGGATTTGCTCCCCTGTATATATATGCACGACTGCATGTGGGTTTGAGCACTTCCTGCTTGTTTACTACTACGCTATTCTTTTCAGTTCGTATTTGTTGTCACAGTCAACATGTGAAGACCTCCAGCACTGTTAAATATAATGATATAAACCATTGGTAACAAAGAACTTGGCATGTCAATGATAATGAAATAGGAAAATTGCTTATTGTAACATGCTAAGTATTTTCATTCACTGAATAATATGCATGGTTGATGTGCTATCTTCTTGATTTCTTGAGTAAACCAAACCACAGAAAATTGTTTCCTGAGAAAGAAGTTTTAATGTGCCATATGGCACACAATATTCCAGGAAGCCTAAGAGCTCTGACCTTTAGACTGGGCCTTGGATTTATTAGGTACAGGGATGGCCAACGATCAAGGAATGGTGACTCTGCAAGGTGAGGGGTGGTTTGAAGTGAGACCTTTTCTGTCTTGAAATGTTCAATTTATAGCAAGTCAAGCCCACATGGCTGCTGTGAAGCTTGAATTAAGTAGATTCTTTTTAGGGACATAGACCTTCCCACTTACTGACTGATTGAAGTACTGATTGAAAAAAATTTACGCAATCTCTAAGAGAAATCTACTATCCTGTTTCTTGCAACATGTTTTGCACCCTGAAACAATAAACTGCTGAGTGGAGACATAATTACACAAGGAACAAACTAAAAAACAAACTCAAGACTCACTCCATGTTGTTCCTGAGGGGTGGTCCTCTTGAAGAACAAAGCCAATAAATATACACAACTATACTTAATAATATTTCAATTAAGTGTTATTTGGGAAAGTGTAGGTTGACTTTTGAATACCATTTTGTATATTTACTACATGTACAAATAATCTGCATAAAAAGTTACATAAATTTGCATTACTCATCTTGGTATGTCCATGATTTACAGTCTGTATTATAGCCCAAAGCTACAGTCCTACAGGCTGCAGAGCTGAAATCTCCAAGAATTCATGATTAGCTCAGTATCTGCATAGAACATGCTCTGGCAATTTGTATTCTGAGAAATGTAGTCTTCATCAAAGAGCCTGCCGAGCTAATGTACTTTGGACATAGTCTTCATATTTCTATGAAGACCAGCCTTGAGTCATTTTCTGGAAAGAGTCTCCTATGTCTTCTGTTTCACATAGAAAACCCAAGTCTGAATGCACAATGCTCCACTGGAAGAGATTTATAGTTCAGAATTAGAATGCACATTCTTGGTGTCATTCCCATGACAGCTCATTTTAACCTTTGTCCTCCACTAAACAACCTCTTAAAATAATGGCATAATGCTGTAAGAGCAGGGACCTTCCCTAATGCCATACAAAATTCCACTTATGTGAATGATTAAAACGATGCTTTATTTAATATAAATACATAGAGATGTCACATAAATGTGTCTCAGCTGCAAATGGTTGAGTCGCTGTACTTGGATAAACATTGCATGGGCTACAATGCTTGCTGAGGTGTCAAGGCCCCTCCATTTTACTGATTGACCAGAGTCCTGTGTCTTAGAGCCAAACATTGATGAACAACACTAAGGCCAACAATGTTTTAGTCCCAGAAAACCCCTTAAAGGGGTTGTTGCAAGTATTAGGAAAGGGGGTGACTAATTGATCAGTGTGGGTCTGACAGCTGGGACCTCCACCAATCCCAAGAACAGGGATGGAACGGCAGGTTGATCATGCACACTGTTGCTCCATTCATTTGCTGCTTCCCGGGAGGAGCGAAGGATCGGAGTTGTAGTGGCTCTAGATGCAACAGTTATTTACATAAATCACAGTGGCAATCCTCTCACCAATGCAGCTAGGGCTGGAAGGACACCCCCTTTCTTCCTTCAGGGCACACCCTGATGTCGGGGCTCCTGCAAGATGGTAGTTGGGGTGCCCTTGGTGTTATAAGGTGCAAGGCAGGCGATGTCAATGCTGTGGCCAGCCAATGGTACTGGAGTAACCAGACCAGTTGTAGAAAATATACAAGTATCTCTTTACTAAAGTGCAGAATGGGAGATGTAGTACATCCAACAATATCAAACAGTTCCAAACAATTCACATTGCAAATCTTTGCTGACAGCAATATATGGCTATGATATGAGCAATGATAGTGGTTGTAGTACTCCTTCTCTCTATCTTTCTAAAGTCTCTCTCTGCAGAATCTAAGGCTGGCAATCAGGTGTTTGCAAAACTTAATTTTCTGTAATTCCCAGGTGGAGGGATACAGGATAAAGATACGGCCAGGACTGTATCAAAGTGTAGAAGGGTGTATTAGCAATGTTCCTCCCATTGCAGTGAAGTCTCTATCACCCTAAGGCCCCTTTCACACGGGCGAGATTTCCGTGCGGGTGCGATGCGTGAGTTGAACGCATTGCACCCGCACTGAATCCTGACCCATTCATTTCTATGGGGCTGTTCACATGAGCGGTGATTTTCACGCAACACTTATGCGTTGCGTGAAAATCGCAGCATGTTCTATATTCTGCGTTTTTCACGTAACGCAGGTCCCATAGAAATGAATGGGGTTGCGTGAAAATCGCAAGCATCCGCAAGCAAGTGCGGATGCGGTGCGATTTTCACGCATGGGTTCTAGGTGACAGTCTATTCACTGTATTATTTTCCCTTATAACATGGTTATAAGGGAAAATAATAGCATTCTGAATACAGAATGCATAGTATAATAGTGCTGGAGGGGTTAAAAAAAATAAAAAAGTTAACTCACCTTATCCCCATGATCGCCTAGTTCCCGGTCGGTCTCTTCTTTAGCTGTGACTAAAGGACCTGTGGTGATGTCAGATCACATGCTCCATCACCATGGTGATGGACCATGTGATTGGAGCATGTGATCTGACATCACCAAAGGTCATTCAGCCCAAGCCCACAGCTAAAGAAGAGACCGACCGGGAACTACACGATCATGGGGATAAGGTGAGTTAACGTTTTTATTTTTTTTTAACCCTTCCAGCGCTATTATACTAAGCATTCTGTATTCAGAATGCTATTATTTTCCCCTTATAACCATGTTATAAGGGAAAATAATAGAATCTTCAGAACATCAATCCCAAGCCCGAACTTCTGTGAAGAAGTTCGGGTTTGGGTACCAAACATGCGCGATTTTTCTCACGCGAGTGCAAAACGCATTACAATGTTTTGCACTCGCGCGGAAAAATCGCGGGTGTTTCCGCAACGCACCCGCACATTTTTCCGCAACGCCCGTGTGAAACCAGCCTAAGTGCTGCTCCATTCAAACAAGAAACACTGGGTCCCCGTTCTCTTGATTGGTGTGGGTCCCAGTGATTGGACCCTTGTCGATCAAATAGGGGATAAGTCTTGATAATTATGGAAAAACACCTTTAAAATAAAATCTATTTTGGGACTCTTAATTTCAAAACGATGAAGACACCTTGACTGTAAAACTACATATTTAGGTTACATACACTCAGCAGACATGGTAGGCACGCCATGTGACAACATATGTTGCCTCCATATTTTGCCTATTTTTAGAGGTATTTTACCCCAGAAGCAATTATTTTAGGCATGGGCGTAACTGCCTAGAATAGGTTTTCCTGAAATGGCGGGTGCACGTGTTACAAAACGAAACTAAGTGTAGAGGAGACAAGCCTGGGAATGCAAGATCACCCATAATGCTGTGCAGCCAATCTGCAGATAGCCATCCCCTGTAATGTCAGAACCCTATGAAACATTCATCCCACGCTGTCTCCCCCATTGTCCTGTGAGTTGAGCATAGGGAAAGACGTGGCAAGCGCTCATGCGCTAGGTACAGTGTTGCTAGAAAAAACTATTAATAGAAGAATTTGATACCAATATGATGGAAGCTTTTATTATTCCAGTGCCCAGCGTGCCAACCAATACCCTCCAGTCTGCACCCCTTAGGAACGACAGGTCTTAATAATGACCATCCTCATATTTTGCTAGCTATACTTCCTAAAACAGTCAGAAAGATGCAGAGAGAGAAGGAGCTGGATGTTCCTGATAACATATTCTCATTGATATTAGATGAGGTGGAAAAGGAGGAAAAGCAGATGGCAGAAGAAGAGCTCATACCTGTAGGGCAGGAGAGCAGTGGGGTTGGAGAAGTGGGTATGCCAGCATATTGTACCCCCACCTAACCAGACAAACTCCATACCAGCAACAGCCCCTGTTTAAAGTTACATTAAAGATGCCAATACAACAGCATGACCGCAACCAGCCTGCAGCACAGCTGCTCTATGTGGCCATACCCTAAAGCAGAGTGGCCTGGGTATACCTGATTTTTAGTGACTCGTGACCAATTCGTAACAAATCAAATTTCTTGGGAAACTTTGGCAAAGTTGCCGAATTAAATTTTTCTAAACTTTGCTCATCTCTAGTTGTCATATTACAGCTCCATAACAACTGGAAGGTTGTACGGAGACTAAAGATCTCCACAAACTTTATATTAATTATAACCACACCTGCCATTTTTGACCGGACTAGCCAACAGTTTAACATCTATGGGGGCTCCCAAATCTCCCCTGACAGATGATGTCAAGGGAGAAAAGGATCAGCAATGTGAATTCTAATGCCCAATCATTTTGTTCTGTTGAGAGATAAGGTGTCTGCAGGGCTCGAGTCCTGCAGGAACGCGTGGGAACGGCGTTCCTGCACTTTTTTCTTAGCAGGAACGCCGTTCCCTTTCAGCAGGGCAGCGCATTGTGCCCCTCAACACTGCCGGCGCCCCGCTCTGGCGCAGCATGAAAAGAGGGACTGACAGGAGGTAAGCGCATCAAGTGTAGCGTGGCCGAGCTCTGTCCGGTCCGCGGTACAGGAGCTTTTGTTTCCTGTACCCGGCCGGACTGACAGGAAGTGCTCACTTAGTGTGCACTTCCTTTCAGTCCGGCCGGGTACAGAAAACAAATGCTCCTGTACCAAGGACCGGACAGAGCTCGGCCACGCTACACTTGATGCGCTTACCTCCTGTCAGTCCCTCTTTTCATGCTGCGCCAGAGCGGGGCGCCGGCGCAGCATGTGCTTATTCTATGCTGCTGTAAAATACGTATTGGTGGTTATTAAGGAATTAAACAAGGCATTTTTTTTCATTCCATTGTAACAATTTGGACTGTTTTGTGAGGTCCATTATATCCAATCCAAATTAAAATCAGTTTTTACTCCAGGTTATAATACAAGAAAATATGAAAAACACCAAGGGGGCAGATACTTTTGAAAGTCTGTATATAGATATAATTGCATGCATGTTGGGGAATACAATGCAGCTGCTGAACAACAGCAACAAGCATTACTTATTGTAGTTTAAATATTAGTAGAAGTGTCTCTCTTATGTAGTTTACATGCTAACATTTTCTTTGTGTCGAAAAACATAGGCTTAAAATATATGGCATCTGTGCTGAATGTTGGCATAGTCTCCTTTAACAATTTTCCCCATAGTCATCTGGTATTTCAATAAACATATTACCATATATATAAAGGTTGTGCAGTGGAGTAATATTGTGCAGTGGAGTAATACTTTGCAGTGGAGTAATAATAAGTTGTCCTCAGGATAGGTGCATCTAGGTGCATCTTATAGGGCGAAAAATAAGGCACTTGCTTGCTCCTCCTCCCGACCTTCCCTGCCCTTTGCATACGCCGCGTGCCGTGACTTCACGCAGAGGCACTGAATCTTGGGTGAGTTCCCACACTTTTTTTCCCAGGACTTGACCCCTGGGTGTCTGGCAGTGTCTTACTCCTCTCACCCTACTGAAAACACATACACCTTTCGCTATACCGATCGTGTATGTGTATGGTAGGAGTCGGGAGCAAAAGCTGTCAAACCAAGGTTTGGTCAACCGATATTGCATGTACATCTATGGGTACCTTTATGTGCAGATCTTAAAATTTTCTGCATGAACTATATGTCCCAGATTTGTGGATTTCATACTTTGTAATTTAAAGGAATGAGTCTACTGCAAACTGACAGCAACATTTCCTGCAAGGCAGCAGTACAAAACACTATGCTACCATGCACATGGATTTAGAGAAGACCTTAGGCCTGTTTCACACTGCCAGCATTAGTTCCAGCAGGCTGATCCAACAGAGAACAGCTTGCTATAACTCTCTAGATATGGCATTGCCGGATTTTACCGGAATGCCTGCCAGCCCTATTCACTATTATGGGGTCCAACGGGAATCCAGAAGCTGCATGCAAATAGCAAGTGATATACTGAAAAAGCAGCCAGAGAGATGAAAGGAAAACCAAGAGAGAACGGTGTGCTCAAGGCCGATAGATGGGAGCATGGTGAGGAAGAGATGGTGGTCTACAGTGTCAAATGCTGCAGAGAGATTGGAGAGAATTAATAGAGAGCAGTCACCATTGCAAGTAGCTGTCAGGAGGTCGTTTGTCCCTTTAGTGAGGGCAATTTCTTTAGAATGTAAAGTGTGGAGTCTAGATTGTAATGGACCAAGAAGAGAGTTGGCAGAGATATAATGGATAAGGCAAGAGTAGACCAGGTGCTCCAGGAGTTTAAAGATGAAGGGGAGACTGGAGATAGGTCTGTAGTTAGTTGGGCAGGATGTGTCAAGAGAATGTTTTTTTTTTTATAATAGGGTATAAATCCATGGTGCATCTGACCATATGTGGCCAAGCCATGTCCACCTGCATCAACCAATAACCACTTGATTTTGTGCTAAAATTGTGTAACTATTGGCTGCCATAGGTGGCCATGACTTGGTCATACACAGCCCCTGCACTAAGCATAACACAGTGTATTGCTTTTGCATGGGCTGTTCCTTTAAAGTAATAGCAATATCCCACGTATGCAGTTGTCTTTATATTGTACTTTACATCTTATTTTTGCTGTTGGCTCATGCTGTTGCATTTTCCTCGCAACTACCACTGCAAGGCATCTATATTCAAAGGGTTAAACTAAGTCAAATGTGCATGCTGGAAATTCCAGGAATTGAAAGCCAAATATTTCTTATAGTGACAGAGACATTTTTCTGCTGCAGCAAGTCCATGTTAGCTCCCCCCACACAAAGACTTGTGAATTTATGGTGTACCGCTATAGATTTACCCCCGCTTGTAATTAGCTCAGAATTATACTCTGATCTCAATTTTCAGTGCTCGCTGTGCTCCAGTTTCCTTCATCTCTCTCTCTCTAACCGTCAGCTATAAATTTTCCCTCACCCAGTTGCCATTATGAACTGACGATTTTTTATTTTTTTTTAACCGTAGCTGTGTGAAATGTAAAAGGCCACGACAGTTGCAAAGAGAGCCCCATCTTTTTGGAGAAGGAGGATCTTGGCAAGAACCCAACTTAAGCCACCCAACACTTTACAGGAGTAAAAAGAAACACGGACAATGCTGCCAGTGTGCGATGTGCGATTACATGACACGGTATGTCAGTAAGTGGAGAAAATCATTGAATTCTGTGTTATATAGTATAGATCTCTGATGAGTTTACATCTGACATATTTGCTATCTTTCCACTGCAGTTTTTTGTAAAAATGTGATTTTAAATAAATAAAAAAAATACATGCAAACATATTCTAATACCTGGGTCACACGCCCAGCTGCAGAAAATGACTGAAGGTGATGAGTTCCCATGTGACCCACCAGTGATCAGATCTAATGGATCCGCTCTTTTTTGTCATAAATACATAGCAATCATCCCTATAATCTGATATTCATCGTTAGATTGGGCCTCAGTTGCATATCAACGGCTGCTGTACACTCAGGGAAACAGAATAGCACAAAGGTTTATTGAATTTGCCCTTTGTCAACAAGCTCTTTATCTTTTATCTTTCCCTTGATTCAGCAACCAGATTTATTACAATTGCTGCTCATACATAAAGACATATATTTAAGTAGATTCATATTATGAAAGAAGGCATACTGTCTGTAAATAATAATCAATTCTAATCTATTTCACGGCACATTTACTGGGAACAACCTCCATTTATAAATCGGATATGTTATTTCCATGAAGGTTCTATATCCTAATTTTATTCATGATCACTATTTTGTGTCAAGTGCTTTGTAGGTAACAACTTTGTGCAGTTTTACATTTAGTAATCTTAATATGAATGTAATTATGTAAATAGTAACAGTAATATACATGAATCACTGCTAGTGCATGCTGAGATTTTGATAGTAGGGAATTGATTCTGAATCTACAATAAATCTTTCTTATAATAATTTTATGAGATACGTAAAATATTAGTCAGAGGGTGATAAAAACAGTCCAAAGTTTTATTACAACAGCTCATCTGGGCTTAAAAACTATAGGAAGGCACTGGTTGGCATCATCCCCAGGCAAATCTAGGCAGACACCATGGCCCATGAAGGCCCATTTTAATCTAAGAAAATGGTCTGTACTTTTGTCAGGCCAAGGGAGGGGTAGACAGTTGGGCCATGTGACCCTGCTGCTCAAGGTCCACAGCTACCTGAAGATGACCCTTGTGTCACGACAGAGGGTAGGAATAAGTGCAGCCCTAAACTCCACCCCACCTTTGTCCCTGCCTACTTGCACAGCCCGTCCTAACCGACGGCGTACAACTTGGCGGCAGTCCCTCGCTTAGACACGTGCAGGGGCCTAAGAAGATAAAGAAGTACCGGAACAGAGTCAGGAAAACCAAGGTAAAGCCAAAAGGTGACGCAGGTACACAGGGAGCAATACAATAACAAGGTCAAAGCACAATCCAGAGTCAGAGGCCAAGAGGTCACTTCAATTCCAGGGAGGTCAAAAACAGAGCAGAGGTCGATGGGGCTCTGATCGGTTACCATGGCAGCCAGGATGGTACAGAGAGAGTGTAAAGTCCTATTCACCCTACTAGAGCTCTATTAGGGTGAATAGGACAAGGGTTCTAGCCCCTAAGGCGGCTAATAGTTATAAAAAAATAAGCAAGACCAATCACAGGCAACCAGTGGCCAGCAGGCTGTCTGTTTAAATAACCCCTATTGGTGAGTCACGTGACGTGGCCAGCTCATAACAGCTGAGCGCCGATTAATTAATATTGGTGCTCAGATCCCCTGCTGCTCGTTGTCTAGGTAAAGCCTAGGGGACTGAGGACGCCAGCCACGCTGCATCCCTGATTTTTTATTTGGTTCCCTTACAGTGAACCAAATATTGCAGCGAATTCCGGACCTTTCTCACATGAAGGATTCTAGAAATTTCGAATTCTAGTTGGCCGGCAACCTCCACTGGCAGTGGAGATTCCTGAGTAAGGGATGCAGGCGGTACATACTTTTTAAATAAAATGCTTTATGAAAAAATTATGGATACGAAAGGAGTCAGGTAACTGTAACAACCAATAACAACCAATAAAAGACACAGGGTTAATGATTTCAATTATTTCATACGAACCAATGAAGTGCTGTGCAAATTTACTTGAAGGTACCTTCAGAGACAAATTCCTGGTAGACAACAACACTTTATCTCCCAACCCAAAATCCACTCCTCGCGAGCGCCTCCTGTCAGCCTAAACTTTTTGAATCTCCAGAGCTTTTTTCAGGTTCGACTGAACCTGCGCCCAGACTGTGCACAGTTCTTTAACTACTACATCAGCTTCAGGAACCTGCGAGGAAGACGGTGAAACTGAACTAAATCGCGGATGGAAACCAAGATTACAAAAGAAAGGAGACATACCAGTAGACAAATTCACCTGATTGTTAATGGCGAATTCCTCCACAGACAAGTATTGCACCCACCGATGTTGGTTGTCGGAGACATAACACCTCAAATATTGTTCTAGAGATTGATTCAAACTTTCAGTTTGACCGTTGGTTTCAAGATGAAAGGCCGAAGAAAAAGACAAAGAGATATTAAACTTATGACAAAAAGCCCTCCAAAACCTTGAGACGAATTGAATGCCTCTATCTGAAACCACATTCTCTGGAATCCTGTGTAAGCGTACCACATGATCTACAAACAGGGAGGCCAAGGTCTTAGCATTGGGCAGTTTTGATAGAGGAATAAAATGCACCTATCTTACTAAATCTGTCAACAACCACCCATACCACTGACTTACCCTCAGAAACTGGTAGGTCGGTGATAAAATCCATGGATATATGGGACCAAGGTCTACTCGAGATGGGCAACGGTCGCAACTCACCCACCGGACGGGACCTAGGAGTCTTGGACCTGGCACATACCTCACATGAGGACACATGAGTGGACATCTCTTGACAAAGTGGGCCACCAGTAAAACCTGCAGACGAGTTCCTTGGTGGCATTAATACTCGGATGTCTACTAAAGACAGGATTATGGCACTCACCCAACAGTTGGAGACATAAATGACGGAGGACAAATTATTTATCAGCAGGGGATTGTACCGGAGCCATGTGTTGTCCTGCAGTTATTCCGGTCGTCAGGTCGGAGTAGACCGAAGCCACAATGACACCTGCTGGTAATATAGGTTCTGGTGAAGTATCAGGAGGTTGAAAAGCACAAAAACTCCAGGATAGGGCATCTGCCTTGATATTTTTACTTCCTAGGCCTGAAAGTAATATAAAAGTTAAAACGTGTAAAGAATAATGCCCACCTAGCCTGTCTGGGATTCAAACACTTAGCAGATTCCAAGAACAATAGATTCTTATGATCCGTAAGAACAGTAATACGATGTTGAGCCCCCTCCAAAAAATGACGCCATTCTTCAAAGGCCCATTTAATAGCAAGTAACTGTCGGTTTCCAATATCATAATTTCTCTCAGTGGAAGAGAACTTACGAGAAAAGAGCGCACAGGGTCTCAGATTAGTGAGAGTTAATGGCCTGAGAGAGTACTGCTCCTACCTCATCCTTGGAGGCATCGACCTCAACTACAAAAGGCCTCTCTTGGTCTGGTTGCACCAATATTGGGCGTTAACAAAACACCTCTTGAGTGTTTTGAAAGCTGTTATGGCCTCCGGTGACCAATTCACTAGATCCATCCCCTTTCTGGTTAGGTCGGTGAGGTCACGAAAAACCTCCAGTACCTGTCTAATATGGTTAATGTGAGAATCCCAGTCAGGTGAATAAATCAAAATATCATCCAAATACACAATCATGAATTTCCCAATAAATTGTCTAAAAATGTCATTGATAAAATTTTAGAAAACCGCCGGGGTATTACTTAGACCAAATGGCATCACTAAATATTCATAATGGCCCTCAGGGGTATTAAAGGGCATTTTCCATTCATCCCCCTCCTTAATTCGAATGAGATTATAGGCCCCCCTGAGATCGAGTTCTTAACTCCCTGTAATCAATACAAGGACTCAATCTCCCATCTTTTTTTTTTTTTTTCAACAAAGAAATATATAGGAGAAACTGAGGGTCGAATATGACCTTTTTACAAACTTTCTTTCAAATAATCCCTCATAGATTGTCGTTCAGGACTAGACAAATTATAAATACGACCCTTAGGGTATTTGGATCCCGGAATAAGATCTATGGTACAATCGTATGGTCTATGAGGGGGAAGAAACTCAGCATCGGACATGGAAAAAGTCCCCATTTCTCTAATTCACACGTGGACCAGTTCATGACTGGGTTATGAATCTGGAGCCATTGCATGACCAAAACTACCTCCACAGGTAATTTTTTTTGTATAAAAAATGAACAAATTTCAGTATGAAGGGCCCCCACAGTCAAGGTTACTTCAGGAGTACAAAATTCCACAGTTCCGCCCACCAAAGGAGTAAAGTCAATGGCAATAATATGGACAGGGTTAGGAAGAGACAACATGGGTACCCTAATGGAAAGTGCAAAATTATGATCAATAAAATTAGAAGCAGACCCCGAGTCAATAAACGCTTTCCAAGAACCTTACAAGAACCCAAAGAAATAATCACCGGTACGAATACTTTCTTATTACCCACTTCTGGGACTACCTTAACCTTCAAGATGTCCGGCCGTGAGGATCTTCGGGAGAAAGAGGAGTCTTAGGGCATTGTCGTACACAGTGGTCAGATTCTCCGCAATAAAGGCAGGCACCCCTTAGACGTCTCTGATCTATTTTAGTCATTTCGAGCTGCATGGGTTCTTTAGGATAATTCTCTACCTTGACTCCCATGGGTAAGGAGTCTGGCTTGAGCACCACCTGTGGAAAGGTCAGATGTTCTCGTTGTCTTTCCCTAATATGTCGGTCCAGCCTAACAGCCAGAGTCATAGTCTGCTCTAAGGTGTCAGGGCAGTGATAGCTGACCAACATATCCTTAAGGTTTTCAGAGAGCCCTGACCTAAACTGGCACATAAGCGCTGGCTCATTCCAACTAGAGGGAACACACCACTTCCGGAACTGAGTGCAGTATTCCTCCACCAGTCCGTCCCCCTGAGTGAGAGCCTTCAACTGAGATTCTGCCACAGTCGACTTTTCAGGTTCATCATAAAGTACCCCCAAGGCCTGAAAAAATGATTCCATGGAAGTTAGACAAGGGGAGTCAGTGGGGAGAGAATAGGCCCATTCTTGTGGGTCCCTCTGCAACAAAAAGATAATTATTCCTACTGTTTGCTGTTCGGAACATGAGGAATGAGGGCCTAAACGAAAATACAACTTACAACTTTCCTTAAATGTCAGAAAACACTTGCGATCCCCGAAAAAACTATCAGGCAGTTTAACATGGGGTTCGAGATTTTGAGCAGAGGAGGCCGCTACAGGTGGGGCCTGATGCAATTACTGCTTCTGTAGCCTCTCTGCCAAATCCTTCCAAATCCATATGGGCGAGACTATGTACCTGGTCTGTGAGAACTCGCATAGGGTCCATAGTATAGGTAAGGCCTGTGATTCTATCATGACAGAGGGTAGGAATAAGTGCAGCCCTAATCTCCACTCCACCTCTGTCCCTGCCTACTTGCACGGCCCGTCCTAACCGACGGCATACAACTTGCCGGCAGTCCCTCGCTTAGACACGTGCAGATAAAGAAATACCATAACAGAGTCAGGAAAGCCAAGGTCAAAGCCAGGAGGTCACGCAAGTACACAGGGAGCAATACAATAACTAGGTCAAAACACAATCTCCAGAGTCAGAAGCCAAGAGGTCACGTCAATTCCAGGGAGGTCACAAGGTTGAGGTAAAAAACAGAGCCGAGGTCCAAACATACACAGAAAGGCACAATACAAAATGCTGGTGAGGGTGGCAAGACCAATCACAGGCAACCTGTGGCCAGCAGGCTGCCTGTTTAAATAAATCCTACATGTGAGTCACGTGACGTTGCCAGAGTCACGTGACGCTGATTGCTCATAACACAGCTGAGAGCTGTATTAACATCGGCGCTCAGATCCCCTGCTGCTCGTTGTCTAGGGAACGGAGGACGCCTGCCATGCTCTGGAGGCGTGCACAGCCGGGTCCTCCCCACCCTCTGGTCCCCATTGAGATGAGGATGCCAACTGCGCTGTATGCGCGGGATGCCGGCGATGCTGCCAATGAAGAGCGCACCGCCGGCTCCCCGTGACACCTTGACTTTAATTTGGGCAATGTTATAGGTTGTTGACTTGCTCACTGATGAAAACGAATGGCCTAGTACAGTGATGGTGAACCTTTTAGAGACCGAGTGCCCAAACTGCAATCCAAAACCCACTTATTTATCAAAAAGTGTGAACACAGCAATTTAACCTGAATACCAATATGGTCTATCTTTCATGTATCATTTAGCTATAATAGCCTGCCTACAGTCAATGCTCTTTTCTTGCGAAATCCCCACTTAGTATGTGTTCCATTATTGACAACACAGTCCAGTGCACATCTTGTCTAATGTATGCAGTCCTGGAACAGCCATTTGAGGGTGCATATCTTTGTTCAAAATGTGAGCAAATTGCCCGTTTGGAATCGCACATCGAGTATCTAAACGGGCGAATTTCAACACTGAGAAGTGTTGAGAATTTGGAAAAGAGTTTGCTGCTCACTGAGCAAGCACTCTATAGGGTAGATGTGGGGGAGGGTGGTAGCGAGGAGGCTCAGGAAAGTAAGGTAGCTATCTGGGTAACAGTTAGAAAGCGGGGTAGAGGGAAGAGTGCCAGGTAGGCTAGCCCTGATCTGACACACCCCAAGAAGTTTGCACGGTTGGCAGATGAGGGGGATGTCAGTCCAGGGAGACGGCACTGCTGCAGCCAGACACTTCCTCTGCCAGTCAGGGGAATGTCAGCTCCAGTAATCAAGGGGCCAGGAGAGCAGGGCAGGCCAGACAGGTGCTGGTAGTGGGAGACTCAATTATTAGGGGTACAGATAGGGCAATCTGCCACAAAGACCAGGGATCGTCGAATAATGTGTTGTCTTCCTAACGCTCGAGTTCGACACATCGCGGATCGGGTTGACAGATTACTGCGAGGGACTAGAATAGATCCAGTGGTCATGGTCCATATCGGAACCAATGACAAAGTTTGAAGTAGGTGGAGCGTCCTTAAAAATGATTTTAGGGATTTGGGTCATAAGTGTAGGGCAAGGACCTCAAAGGTAGTATTTTCCAAAATACTACTGGTACCACAAGCCACACAAGAAAGGCAGCGGGAGATTAGGGAGGTTAACAAGTGGATCAGAACTGGTGTAGGAGGGAGGTGTTTAGGTTCCTGGAGAACTGGTCCGACTTCTCTGTTGGCTACAGGCTCTATCATAGGGATGGGCTGCACCTCAGTAGGGAAGGGGCAGCTGTGTTGGGGGAGAAGATGGCTAGAAGGTTGGAGGAGTGCTTAAACTAGGGACTGGGGGAGGGTAATTACATTATAGGATGGGAAGATAGTGCAGATAGAGACCGGTGGCAAGGTAATGGGACTGGGGGAGAAATGGAAGGAGGGACTATAACAGCTCAGAAGGAAAAGTGTAGGGTACAAAATATACATAGACCTCTTAAATGTATGTACTACTAATGCCAGAAGTCTGACTAATAAAACTGGGGAACTGGAGTTAGTGATGTGTGAGGAGGACTGTAACATAGTGGGAATAACTGAGACATGGCTGGATGATAGCTATGAGTGGGCGGTTAATGTACAGGGTTACATTCTGTTTAGAAAGGATCGCCAAAATCGGAGAGGGGGGGGGGTCTTCCTTTATGTAAAGTCCTGTCTAAAGCCCACATTCCGGGAAGATATAAGTGAGGGACATGAACATTTGGAGTCACTGTGGGTAGAAATACATAGAGGCAAAAACAATAATAAATTACTAATAGGAGTTTATTATAAACCACCTACCAATATACCAGCATCCACAGAAAATCTACTACTAAACAAGATAGATGAGGCAGCAAATCATAATGAGGTCATTATTATAGGGGACTTCAACTACCCAGATATAGACTGGGAAACTGAAACTTGTATATTTCACTAAAGGAAACAGGTTCTTGGCAATAACCAAAGACAATTACCTTTCCCAACTGGTTCAGGACCCGACTAGAGGGATGGCCAGACTGGACTTAGTATTAACCAATAGACCTGACTGAACAACAGATGTGCAAGTTGGGGGACACCTGGGAAATAGTGACCATAAAGTAATAACCTTCCAATTATCATTCAAAAGAGTGTTTCTTCAGGGAGGAAGAAAAATACCAAACTTCAAAAAAGCTAAAGAGAGGCCATAACTGGGTCCTAAAAGTCCTCAAAAATACAAATACAGCCACAAAATGGGATATTTTTTTAAGTATCCTAAAATCTAATTGTGAGAGGTACATACCTTATGGGAATAAAAGGTTAATGAACAAGAAAAAAACAATGTGGATAAACAGAACTGTAAAGAAAGCAATAAATGACAAAAAGAAAGCATTTAAATCACTAAAACAGGAGGGTCGC
The DNA here is from genome assembly GCF_014858855.1 of Bufo gargarizans. Lineage (NCBI taxonomy): Eukaryota > Metazoa > Chordata > Amphibia > Anura > Bufonidae > Bufo > Bufo gargarizans. Next base: position 268,733 of record NW_025334188.1, on the reverse strand, counting down.
GGGGAAGCACTAAAAAACCATAAGAAAAAAATAGAATAAGTAAAAAACAAATAAAAGTAGCCAAACTAGAGACCGAGAGATTAATTGCCAAAAAGAGCAAAACTAACCCTAAAATGTTTTTCAATTATATAAATGGTAAAAAGTATAAATCTGAAGGTGTCGGCCCTCTACAGAGTAATGAGGGGGAGTTGCAGAGAGCGATGAGGAGAAAGCAAAGCTATTAAATATTTTTTCTCCACTGTATTCACTGAAGAAAATAAACTGTCAGATGAAATGCAGTATGTAAAAGTTAATTCCCCATTAAAAGTGCCCTGTCTGACCCAGAAGAAGTACAGCGGCGTCTTAAAAAGGTTAAAATAAACAAATCGCCAGGACCAGATGGCATACACCCCCGTATCCTAAGAGAATTAAGTAATGTCATAGCCAGACCCTTATTTCTGATATTTAAGGACTCTATACTGACAGAAAGTGTTCCACAGGATTGGCGAATAGCAAATGTAGTGCCAATATTCAAAAAGGGTCCAAAAACAGAGCCCAGAAACTATAGGCCGGTAATTTTAACATCTGTCGTGGGTAAACTGTTTGAAGGTTTTCTAAGAGATGCTATCTTGGAGAACCTCAATGAAAATAAGCAAATAGCGCCATATCAGCATGGCTTCATGAGGGATCGGTCATGTCAAACTAAATTAATCAGTTTCTTTGAGGAGGTAAGTTCTAGACTTGACAGCGGCGAATCAATGGGTGTCATATATCTGGACTTTTCTAAAGTATTTGACACTGTACCACATAAAAGGTTAGTATATAAAATGAGAATGTTGGACTGGGGGAAAATGTCTGTATGTGAGTATGTAACTGGCTCAGTGATAGAAAACAGAGGGTGGTTATTAACGGTACACAGTCAGATTGGGTCACTGTTACTAGTGGATTACCTCAGATGTCAGTATTGGGCCCTATTCTATTGAAAATATTTATTTATGATTTTGTAGAATGCTTGCACAGTAAAATATCAATTTTTGCAGATGTGTAAAGTAATTAACATGGAATATGACAGTATACTGCTAAAGATGGATCTGGATAGATTGGAGACTTGGGCAGAGAAGTGTTAGATGACACTGACAAATGTAAGGTTATGCACATGGGAAGGAATAATGCAAGTCACCCATACATACTAAATGGTAAAACACTGGGTAATACTGACATGGAAAAGGACCTAGGAATTTTAGTGAACAGCAAACTAAGCTGTAGAAACCAGAGTCAGGCAGCTGCTGCCAAGGCCAATAAGATAATGGCTTGCATCAAAAGGGGCATAGATGCCAGTGATGAGAATATAGTCCTACCACTTTACAAATCACTAGTCAGACCACACATAGAGTACTGTGTACAGTTCTGGGCTCCTGTGAACAAGGCAGACATAGCAGAGCTGGAGAGGGTTCAGGGGAGGGGAACTAAAGTAATAACTGAAATGGGGGGACTACAGTACCCTGAAAGATTATTTGGGTTATTCACTTTAGAAAAAAGACGACTGAGGGGAGATCTAATAACTATGTATAAATATATCAGGGGTCAGTACAGAGATCTCTCCCATCATCTATTTATCCCCAGGACTGTGACAAGGGGACATCCTATGCGTCTGGAGGAAAGAAGGTTTGTACACAAACATAGAAGAGGATTCTTTATGGTAAGAGCAGTGAGACTATGGAACTCTCTGCCTGAGGAGGTGGTGATGGTGAGTTCACTAAAAGAGTTCAAGAGGGGCCTGGATGTATTTCTGGAGCGTAATAATATTACAGGCTATAGCTACTAAAGATGGGTCGTTGATCCAGGGAGTTATTCTGATTGCCTGATTGGAGTCGGGAAGGAATTTTTTCACTTTAAGTGGGGAAAATTGGCTTCTACCTCAGTTTTTTTTTTTGCCTTCCTCTGGATCAACTTGCAGGATAACAGGCTGAACTGGATGGACAAATTTCTTCGGCCTTATATACTATGTTACTATGTTACCATAGACTTTTTACAGGGTGTGGGTGCCCACAGAGAGGGCTCTGAGTGCCACCTCTGGCACCAGTGCCATAGGTTTGCCACCACTGGTATAGTACCACTGGGGTCCTAGTCTACAATATTCTAGTCCTTCAACTTCAGTCAATTCGGCTTCTCTCTCAGAGCTCACACATGTCCTATCTTTGGCCGCATCTTGCGGATCGCAGACCCATTCAAATCAATGGGTCTGCATCCGCAGCACGGAGTACACACGACCAGTGCCTGTGCATTGCGGACCGCTATATTCATTATATATTCAGAGAAGCAGTGAGATTGAAAGGTGCGCTCCATCTTAACCACCTCCCGTCACACTAACGCCGATAGGCGTCAGGACGGTGGTACTCTCAGATCTCAAAGACGCCAATAGGCGTCATCTCGTGAGACCCGAGATTTCCTGTGAACGCGTGCGCATGACGCGCGCTCGTTCACGTCAGAGCCATGGGAACAAGTTTAACTACAGCCTGCCGGCAGCAATCATTGGCTGGCAGGCTGTAGATTTTTAAAAGATCCAATTAAATTAGTATATCAAACACTATTTTGTAAATAGCGTCTGATATACCTGCTACCTGGTCCTTTGGTGGTCCCTTTTGCTTGGATCGACCACCAGAGGACACAGGCAGCTCTGTAAGTAGCACCAATCACCACACATACACTACACCCCCCCCCCTGTCACTTATAACCCCTTATTAACCCCTGATCACCCCATATAGACTCCCTGATCACTCCCCTATCATTGATCACCCCCCTGTAAGGGTCCCTCATCACCGCCAGGTAGTTAGCTACTTGTTAAGTAGTTAGCGCCCAGCCCACCGCACCGCAGTCACTGATTAGTCGCTGATTAGCGTCATCGCTGTCGCTAATCAGCACTAGTACTATATAGTATCTGTAAGTGATCAAGACTGATAGCAATCAGATCTATATAAGTACATTAGGGTCACCTTAGGCTCTACAAAAAACGCTCTGATCAGGCCTGATCTTGTGCGCACACTTGGCTTCAGACCGCCCCAGCGCAGTGACAGAAACTTTATTTTTCTGATCACTGCAAAAACACCGTAAAATCGCTGCGCCGCTATAAAGATCACTTTTGAGCTTTTTGGCTCTTTATTAGCGATCGCAGCTTTACTTCGCAAGCACTCCTTTTTACTAGGCAGGTTTGCTCTTTTTCCTGGGTAGTCTCAGAGGAATACCCCCTAAATTTAGTTAGCCCAAAATGTCAAACAAGGGGTATTCCGCTGAAGAGGCCTACAGGATTCTGGCCGTGATGGATGAAAGCGATGGGGACGCCTCACCCGCTGAATCCAGTGGTTCAGAATATGAACCTGTAGACAGCAGTGGCACTCTAACCACTAGTGAAGATGACGAGGTTGAGGTCCCTGCTATGGTCAGGCGTACCAGATCCCATGTCAGTGTTCTGCATACCCCGCGTGATGAGCCTCATTTGCAGCAGAGTGGTGCTAGCACTGATCTTTTTTATGGTGCGGCATACACCAGCAGCGCAGCACATCCTGGACCTTCTACTAGCACTGCCGTATTCCCTGGTGAAGTGGCGAGCACCAGAAGGGCAGTTCAAGCTGGTACGGTGGCACGTGCAGTAACTCCCCCGTCGCAGCCACCACGTTCACAGGCCCGTAGAGCCCTTAGTATGCCAGAGGTGCTGGCAAACCCTAATTGTCAATCCCCTGCTTCCGCCGCACCCTTTCACCGCCCAGTCTGAAGTTCGCATGGAGACAGCTCATTTAGGATCGGCCCTTCAGTTTTCTGAGCTGTTCTTCACCGCGGATCTCTATGACTTAGTTGTGGCAGAAACCAACCGCTACGCCACAGACTATATAACCGCCAATCCAGAAAGCTTCTATGCCCAGCCTTTCCGGTGGAAACCAGTCACAGTTTCCGAATTTAAAATATTTTTGGGCCTTATCCTCAGCATGGGTCTAGCTAAAAAATAATTATTGCGGTCCTATTGGTCTAAAGACCCAATACATTACATGCCCATGTTCTCTGCTGCAATGTCCAGGGCACGTTTTGAGGTCATCATGCGCTTTATGCATTTCGCTGACAATAAAACCTGTCATCCAAGAGGCCACCCTGCTTATGACCGGCTCCACAAAATTCAGCCCCTCATAGACCATTTGTCATCCAGATTTGCAGATGCGTATATACCCCCAATCAGAACATCTGCATAGACGAGTCCCTTGTACATTTTACAGGGCGCCTTGGCATCAAACAGTACATCCCCAGCAAGCGCGCCCGGTATGGGGTCAAACTGTATAAGCTCTGTGAAAGGGCCACAGGCTATACATATCGCTTTAGGGTCTATGAGAGAAAAGACTCAAAACTGGAGCCGGTCGGATGCCCTGACTACCTGGGGAGCAGTGGCAAGATTGTCTGGGACTTGGTGTCACCCTTACTCCACAAGCGGTACCAGTTATACGTGGACAATTTTTACACAAGTGTGGCCCTCTTTCGGCACTTACATCTAGTCGGAATTCAATGCTGTGACACTGCGCGACCTAGTCGCCAGGGCTTCCCCCAACGGCTCATTAATACCCGACTTGCACAGGGGGAGAGGGCTGCCTTGTGTGACCAAGAACTGCACGCGGTGAAGTGGAGGGACAACAGGGACGTTTACCGTCTGTCCACCATTCACGCAGACACGACAGTAGAAATTGAAAGGGCAATTGGAGTCATTGAGAAACCCCTCTCTGTCCATGACTATAACCTTCACATGGGAGGGGTGGACTTCAATGGCCAGATGTTGGCTCCCTATTTAGTGTCCCGCCGCACCAGACGCTGGTATAAGAAGGGGTCTGTTTATTTAATTCAATTGGCTGTCTATAATAGTTTTGTTCTCTACAGTAAGGCTGGGAGAACAGGATCCTTCCAAAAATTCCAGGAAGAGATCATTTCGGAACTCCTGTATCCAGGAGGGTCCTTGCCCCAAGTCCCTGATGTAGTGAGCCGACTACATGCCAGACACTTCCTGAGTGTCTATCCTGGTACCCTAACTCACAGTTCCCCAAGAAAAAGATGTCGTGTCTGTAGCAGGGCTGGAATAAGGCGTGACACCACCGTTTTTTGTCCTGACTGTCCTGACCAGCCTGCCCTATGCATAGGGGAGTGTTAGGGATTGCGTGACACAGGACAGGCACACAGGGGTCTTAGGGCTCTTTCACACAGAGCTGCCACAAACCTCTCCTTTCGCCTGGGACAAAGTGCATAATGTACTTCGCCACATCTCTGGGCGATTTGCGCTTTGCACATTGTCCCATGGGGAAAGAGAGGATTATCCTCTAAAGGTAAAAAAAAGAAAAATCACAGGTAAGCAAAAAAGTTAATGTTCTGTTTCAAATGTTCAATAAAGTTCATAAAAGTTAATGTTTCTGTTTCAAATGTTATATAAAGTTAATGTTAATAAATTTATTGCGTTGCTGACTGTTTTTTATTTTTTAGGTTCTAGGTGGACCAAGAGATCAACCAGCTGCAGCACTGATGTGCATTCTGACAGAAGCATTGCGCTGCTGTCAGATTACACAACAGTCAGTGTATGCGGCGCTGCAAGACGAGATTTCTCCTCTGCAGTAAAAAAAATACGTTTGCCGAGGCTTATGAGCTGAGGGGCGGTGTTCATATGCTTTGTATAAAAAAAAAATAATAATATTCTGGCAATGATTTATTCATCCACATCGATTGATGTGAATGGAGAAATCAGGTTTGCCAGGGCATATGAGCTGAGTGGGTTTGGATGTTGGGCGGAGCTCCTATGTCCTGGCAGACGCCTTTCCCCTCTTTTTTCTTTTTTTTGCACATTTTTTGGCAGATATTTTTTCATCCACATTGATCGATGCGAATGAATAAATCTGTACCGTTCATTTTTTCTTTCAGCCCAGGGGCTGAACGGAAAAAAAAATCTCATTACCCGTATGCTCAATATAAGGAGAATAGCAGAAACTCCTAATGCTGGCCATACATGATTGTGGAGACCCTCAAATGCCAGGGCAGTACAAACACCCCACAAATGACCCCATTTTGGAAAGAAGACACTCCAAGGTATTCGCTGAGGGGTATATTGAGTCCATGAAAGATTGAACTTTTTGTCCCAAGTTAGCGAAAAGGGAGACTTTGTGAGAAAAAAAAAAAACAATCAATTTCCGCTAACTTGGGCCCCAAAAAAAATCTTCTATGAACTCGCCATGCCCCTCACGGAATATCTTGGGGTGTCTTCTTTCCAAAATGGAGTCACATGTGGGGTATTTATACTGCCCTGGCATTTTAGGGGCCCTAAAGCGTGAGAAGAAGTCTGGAATTCAAATGTATAAAAATGCCCTCATAAAAGGTACTCATTGGAATTTGGGCCCCTTTGCACACCTAGGCTGCAAAAAAGTGTCACACATGTGGTATTGCCGTACTCAGGAGAAGTAGGGCAATGTGTTTTGGGGTGTCTTTTCACACATACCCATCCTGTGTGTGAAAAATATCTCTGTAAATGACAACTTAAAAAAAAAAAAGTTATACAAAGTTGTCTCACACAGCAGGGGGATATGTAAAAATACACCCCAAAACACATTGCCCTACTTCTTTTGAGTACAGCGATACCACATGTGTGACACTTTTTTGCAGCCTAGGTGCTTTACAGGGTTGCTCAAAATTTAGCCCCGCCCAAAATGCCAGAACAGTAAACAAACCCCACAAATGACCCCATTTCGGAAAGTAGACACCCCAAGGTATTCACTGAGGGGCATAGTGAGTCCGTGGTAGATTTATTAATTTTTTTGCCAGAAGTTAGCAGAAGTGGAAACTTTATTTTATTTTTATTTTTCTCAGAAAGTGTCACTTTCCGCTAACTTGTGAAAAAAAATTAAATCATACATAAACTCACCATGCCCCTCCGCAAATACTTTGGGGTGTCTTCTTTCTAAAATGGGGTCATTTGGGGGGTATTTATACTAGCCTGGCATTCTAGCACCTCAAGAAACATGACAGGTGCCCAGAAAGTCAGAGCTGCATAAAAATGCGGAAATTCAAATTTTTGTACCATAGTTTGTAAACGCTATAACTTTTGCGCAAACCAATAAATATACACTTATTGGATTTTTTTATCAAAGACATGTAGAACAATAAATTCTGACACAAACTTGTATAGAAATGTAATTATATTTGAACAATTTAACCAGAGAAAGTTAAAAATACACTTTTTTTGAGAAAATTGCGGTCTATTTTGATTAATATCAGAAAAACGAAAAATCTCAGCAGCAATCAAATACCACCAAAAGAAAGCTGTATTTGTGAGAAGAAAAGGAGGTAAACTTCATTCACGAGCAATAAACCGTTAAAGTTGTGAAGTGCCGATTTGTAAAAAAAAAAGGGCCTGGTCACTAGGGGGGTATAATTGAAGGTCCTAAAGTGGTTAATAAGCTCCTCAGACCATTTGTTCTATTGTGGGGGTATCAGTGCATGGACCCTAACTGATGCTTTCTGAAAAGCCATACACTTTATCAGCCCATCAGCTTAGAATATTCAGGCAGGACACACTACTGATTTTTACAAGACTTCCCCAAATGTTGTTGGGAACCACATGGTTTTATTCTTCAATATCTGCCATGGGGAGAAACGGGTTAGATAGGTTGGAAATTAGCCCCTTCAATCTAATTTATTCCTCCATGAGATAACTGGAGCAAGAGGTGTCTGATACTGGCTTGCTGCTCCTCCTCCTTCAAGTTAAGGCAGCCATACACATTAGATGAAGGCTAGCCAAACTGGCCAAGTTCGGACAGATTGGCTAGCTATCTGGCCCACAGCAAAATGTCAGCGTACCCTATCTTTTCTTCTCAAAGGAGATAAGCAAGGACCAGAGGAGGATTGCAGCTCCTTACTCCCCTCTCTCTATTAAACAGCTGCTGAGCGTGCAGGTATATGTGGGGTGGCTGGAAGAAATGGCTGCTGGATGAAGCCTTGGCTGCCAGCTATGTATAACCAGCCTTAACTGAATGCACATGTTTATGGAGGAGCTTGAAATGATGGCTGGTGGCTAAACCATATCATGGGCACTTGGTCAGGTGGCTACTGTCTATACTGCAGAATTGAGATTTGCACAGTGTCACTGCTACCCTGCATTTTCAGTTTGACATTTTCTGTTTGGTTGGTTCAACAGCTTCACCTTAAATATAACGTGGCTGCAAACTGTTAATAAAACATGAACATAAATGATAAAACATCATAAACCATAAAACATTTAATTTAGGCTGTGTCAGCTGTGTCATCAATATATTTCATGGACTTTATCTCTTTAATATGTAATGTAGCTCAATGCCACCTCTTCTATCTATCTATCTCAAGCACAAAAAATGTTGCCCTACAGCGGATTTGTAGATGCATGTTGTTTTTTATATATCTGGCTGTCTGCTAGTGCTGTGTTCAACTGTTTAGTTTCTATTTTTTGCTTAGCTTCATGCACATGGCTTTTATTGTTTACTGAGGCTGACAGGGTATTTTGATTATTGATTTCCTTTCCTAAACGTAGTAACTCTTCGATTTAACCTTTATTTGACTACTTGACCTTAATGAACAGAATGTCTTACACGTGGTGTGTGGCCTTTTGTCTTGACATCTCATGTTTGTATCACAAACACACGCAGGACGGCGGTTCTCTCCGTTACCTCTCCCTAGTTTACACAGTAGTGAGCGGTTTGTTTTATCATTCTATTGTTTCTAATATATTACCATTTTATAGTGACGCTCATTGCCCCTAACATGTATTGTTGTCATAATGCCATATTTATTGTAGCCACGGCGAAATGTTAGAAATCAATAAAAACACATTTACTGAGATTTATCAAAATTGGAGTAAAGGAACATTGGCATTAGTTTACTATAGCAACTAATCAGATTCCACCTTTCATTTTCCAAATGAGCTCTGTAAAACAAAAGGTGAAATCTGATTGGTTGCTTTGGGCGACTAAGCCAGTTTTCCTTTACAACGGTTTTGATAAATTTCCCCCATGAATATTCTTTGTCAAATTATCTTGAAATACAACTAGTGCTCAGTTTTGATGACCTCAAGGTACCAGCCTGTGGTGTTAGATGGATATGGACTACATTATTGTATGTCTAGATGGATTTTATACATATTCAATAGCTGTCGGACGAATATCCGTCCAGCCTACAGCTATCTCTTTCCCGACTCCCTTCCAGATGCTCGATACACATACACATTTTGTTCGGCCGAGCATGTCTGCGTAGTCAGTGGGGAGAGTAGAAAAAGTTGCCGCCAGAAAGTTCTGTCTACATGACTTTCGGATATGGGATTGACCACTGCATCACCTGTAAAGCTGCATTGTACTGTGGGAAAGCTTTTGATATGTCCTAAGACCTCCGCTGATTGCTAAAACGAGGAGGGAAAAGTGCTCACATAGCAAGAGGTCTTTCTCCGCGCCACGGGAGATGGAAATAAGACAAGAAACGTGAAAAGAAGAGAAAAAAAAAGACATACAGTAAGAAGAAGAGAAAGAATGTTGAGAAAGACCATTCATCTTCAATTGTTGGACTTTGGGGACTATATATATTTATTGATATAACATTTGGTCCTGTGTTGCCTCTCTCTTCTATTTTTTGAAATATAATACATTTTTTTATGTATATATTTCTTGATTTCTTGGGCCCATATATCCAGGGGTTTTTCATGTACAGTGGCCTGGCTTCCTCTACTGCCACCCATTTCCAGTGTCCCCTGTGTTCCAGGTCTATATTGCAGTGCACCCACATCATATATAATTTATATATAATTGACATCACGTTTGGTTTATTAATATATGGTTATATTTTATTTAAGGTACTTTATTCTCTGTGTACTTCTCAGCAATGAATACACAGCACAGGCTATTTTACTCATATCCATTGTGTTCATATAGGGTTGGTACTATGTATATAATGGTAAACCATTGTCCCCCCAGGTGGCATGTCATCAAGTGGTCGTGTTTTGACCAACAATCCAGCTGTACTGGAATGGTTGACTCGCTCTTCAACATCATTTCAAGTGACAACACATACACACAGCCAGGAATCGGTGGGTTCATCTGACACCACACTTAGGCCTCATGCACACGACCGTTTTTTCTGTCAGCATCCGAGCCTCAAAAAGCGGACCCATTCACTTCAATGGGGCCGCAAAAGATGCAGACAGCACTCCGTGTGCTGTCCGCATCCGTTGCTCCGTTCCAAGGCCCTGCAACAAAAATATAGCGTGTCCTATTCTTGTCCGTTTTGCAAACAAGAATAGGCATTTCTACAATGGGCCGCCCGTTCCGTTCCGCAAATTGGCACGGACGGCATCAGTTTTTTGCGGATCCGTGTTTTGAGGACCGCAAAAAACGGCACGGTCGTGTGCATGAGGCTTTAGTTGGCATGGCCCAGAAACTACCTCTATGCCCTTCCCTGTCCTGAACCTGCCTCTTGCTTTTGCTACTCCTTCTGCTAACCAAGTAATGATAGCTGTCCGCTCTGCTCCACTTTTCAACAACGATGAGCTTTGTGAGGCCAGTCAGCAGTTACAGGCGAGCCCAGACTTGGAGGAGAGGTCTGCTGGGGACTCCTTTAGGTGTGCAACAACCGATGATGACAGTCAGGTGGGAGCACATGTTGACAGAGGTCATGGACATTTACAAGAGACAGGTGAGGTGACAAATGTGACAAGCAAACATTTGTAAATGATGATGTAGCAGATCGCATGTGGAAGCCGGATGAAGAGGGGCCATCATCATCATCAGGGGATGAGAGTGGCAGTGTACTCGTGAGACAGCAGGGTGGCAGCATGCCCGTAAAACAGCAGAGTGGAAGCGTACCCATGAGACAGCAGGGTGAAGCAGTTGGAGATCTGGAGCTAAATGCAGGAGGGGTACATCGTCTTCTACTCAGGAGACTATCTGTGAGGAACACACTAGCAGTGCACGGGTTCATAAAAGCAGCGGAAGGCAGGCATCATGCAGTGATGGAGGTAAAATGCCATACTTGGCAGTGTGGGAATTTTTCACTGGGGGACGTTAGCGTGGCGGTACGCAGGATGTGTGGGCAGGAGGCCAGGGTGCTAATGTTGGCACCACAGCCCTGCGTGAACACATGGATCATCATCATAAAGTGGCATGGCAAAACCGTGCCACTTATTTAGTGAAACAGCCTGATGAAGCAACAGCTGCATCTTCCACCAGCCTGCACCCCCTCTCAAGCAATCAGGGCTAGTTAACATCAGCAGAAAGAAACTGTCATTCCTTCCCATCAACTTCAATGTCATCTATTGCTCCTGATGCTCCTCCTCCTACTCCTCGTCACTTGTTTCGGCATCACCGAGGTGATTGCAAAGAGACAACAGTATGTGTGCACTCATCCAACAATGCAGAACCTGATTGTGCACCTGGCCAAGTTGCTGGTACTACAGTCCCTTCCTTTCCATGTAGACTCAGAGAACTGATGGCTTGTGCCTAGCCAAGGTGGAGAGTCTTAAGCCGACATTACTTTTCAAAAAAAGCTGTACCAGGCCTGCACACGTATGTTGTGTCTGGTAGAGTTCACCCGAGCGCTGACATATGGAGTTGTAAATATGGTCACTATGGACAATATATTTCGTTCACAGCCCACTGGCTAAATGTGTTTCTGTCCCAGGGACACCAGCAACTTGGCCAGGTGATGGCAATGCCGCCTCAGCTTCGTAATCGTGAGATTTCCTCCTCTACCTCCTCATCCTCCACCTTTTCCTCACCCTCCCCTCTAGGCACAGTTCACAGTGGTCCTTCAGCATATCACCTATGCAAAGCTAGGTGTTGTCACGCGGTTCTGCACCTCGTCACCCTGGACGAACGGAGCCACACCGGGGAGGGATTGCTCTGCTTCATCAATAAAGAAGTGAAATACTGTCTGTCTCCTCGATAACTGGAACCATGGTTACAGATAACAGGAAGAACATTTTGTTTGTGCTGTGTCAGGGAGGGTTGACCCATGTGCCACACGTCTTCAATCTCATTGTCACCTGGTTCCTCAAGTCTTCCACTGAACTGCAAGAGCTGTTAAAAATATTATGTGCATGCACATCAGCCGCTGTTACAATTCAAAACACGCCATCCTTGAGCTGCAAAGGCAAGATGCTCTTCCCCAACATCGCCTGATATGCGACGTTTCCACCCATTGGAAGGCCAGGCTACAAATTTTAGAGCAATGGAAGGCAGTCAACGATTTCTTAATGCAGCAGACAGACAGGTATACTCCCCGGTGTAACTTCCACGTTAACCAGTGGCAGCTCATGCATGACACGTGCCATGTGCTCAGGCTCTTTGAGGATGCCACTTTATTTGTTAGTCGGCAGAACTACGGGATGAATGATGTCATTGCACTCCTTCACATTCTGGAGGGGATGCTGAGAAATATGATTGGCGAGGAAACTGAAGACGTGGTGCCTACATGTCATGACCACCTGAGCCCTGGGGAAGATGAAGAGAAGGAGGATGAGGACATAAACGCCCAGGAATTTTACACACAACTAGGTGATTTATCTACCCATGCAACAGGAGAGGAGCAGGAGGAGCATGAGGAGCTGGAGGACGACAAAGAAAACTATGCAGATGACCCTGACAGAACGTGGCAGTATACAGTGCAGATGGAGGCAGGGAGACTTCCAAGTCCCTGCGCAAACAGCCAGATGCATGCTTCCTTGTTTGCGTAGTGACAGCAAAATTTTCAGGATTTGGCAGAGGGATGACTACTAGCTACATTGTTAGACCCTTGCTACCAGTCAAAAATAGTGTACACTGTCATACACTCTCCCTGCACTCTTTCTGCTGTCTCTGTGCACTCTCTCTGCAGTTTAACTTCCAAACCTTCACAATAAGATTGGGCCACCAAGTAGGAAGAATATGATTAGGCAGAGAGACCTAGGTATACCTGATTTATCGCAATTCATGACACATTAATTCAAAACAAATCAAATTTCTTGGCAAACTTTCAGAACTTCGCTCATCTCTAGTTAATACATTCTGTTAGCGATAAATTTATTCTGTGTCAGTTTTATTTATTTATTCCTGCATTTACTTATTCCTACATCAGCCATTAATAGTTAATTGATTATTGTATTTTTTTATTATGTTTGTGTAAACCCCTCTTGATGTACAGCACCATGGAATTAATAGCTCTTTCAAATAAATAATAATATGTAGTTATCAATACCAACAAGATGGAAGCCTTTATTATTCCACTGCCATTCAGTCTGCACCTCTTAGGGGGGCCAGGTCTTAATGATGACCATCCTCATCTTTTGCTGGCTTTTCTTCTTCCAAATCATCCTTCTTGGTCTCATTGTCCTAGAAAAGTCAGCAAGATGCAGAGAGAGGAGGAGCTGGATGTTCCTGATGACATATTAGACTTTTTGGAAAAGGAGGAAAAGCAGATGGCAGAAAAAGGGCTCCCATCTGTAGAGCAGCAGAGCGCTGGAATGGAAAAGTGGGTACACCAGAGCTGATTAATATTCAGTGTTTATAGTCAAATAACCTGCAGTTGATTGCAGGCCAGAACAGAAATAATGTGCATAATGTGCCCGCACCTAACCAGCCAAACCCCATACCAGCAACAGCCCCTATCCCATATATTTTTATTGTTTCAGATTTTAGATTTGGAATATGGAAATCATTAGTTTTTTAAAGGTATTCATGTCTACAGTGTTAAAAGATCATTTCTGTTCTTTTAGTAGTTTTCCATTTGACAGAACAGAGCCATTTACAATTTTAATGTGTACATTTTATATTTCTTCTCAGTCCTTTTTCATATTTTATTCATTGTTTGTATTGTTTACAGAGCATATTAACCCCTTAAGTACCAGGCCCATTTTTTATTTAGCATTTTTAGTTTTTCCTCCCAACGTTCCAATAGCCATAACTTTTTAAATTTTCCGTTCATATAGCCAAATTAAGGCTTATTTTTTGCGGATAAGTTGTACTTTTTAAGGGCACCATTAAATTTCTGCTATTAGAAAATGGGAAAAAAATTCATTGTGGGGTTAAATTGAAAAAAAATCTACAATTCCACCAAGGGTTTTGACATCACGGCGTTAACTGTGTGCTAAAAATTACATGACGTCCTTATTCTGCGGTTCAATATAAATATGGCGATACCCAAATATTTTTTTGTACCTTGGAAAAAAATCTAAATTTCTTTGCATCCCCATTTCCTGACAGCCATAACATTTTTGTATTGCGGTCTCCAGAGCTATATGAGGGCTTGTTTTTTTGCGGAACGAACTGTAGATTTCATTAGTCCTATTTTTCTGGTATGTATGACTTTTAAATCACTGCTATTCAGTATTTGGGGGCAGGTGACAAAAAAAGGGTGAATTGTTTCTTTTTATTTATTTTTCATTATTGCAATGAGCGCACAGGATTTTTTTTTAGTATTTTAATAGCTCAGACATTTTTGGATGCAACAATACCTAATATGTTTATTTTCTTTATTGTTTATATATTTTTATATGCAAAATTGGTAAAGGTGGGTGATTTAATCTTATTTGAAATCTCTATTTCAATAGGTATTAATTAGGGTGAATAGGATTTTTACACGCTCATCGCAGCAGGGAAGTTACAATGGCAGCCATGGGAAGCCTCAGAAGGGTCCACGCTACAATGGAAAGCAATTGGAGCCCTGTGATTACACTGCGGGGGCTCCAATCGAAAGGGAGAGGGAACCGCATCCCTCTGACTAACCTCACAGATTCTGTAATCAGTGTTGATCGCGGCATCTGAGGGGTTAAATAACAGGGTTCGACAGGATCACCATTCCCTGTCTTTGAGGCTGGGTGTCTGCTGTATGATAGAGCTGGCACCCGCTGCGTATGGAGCGGACTCACTGCAGCAGCCCGCTCTACACATTCCCTCAAGCACCATGATGTAGGGGTATACCTTATTTATGGTGACTAATCAAATTTCTTGGCGAACTTCTGCGAATCAGCTATATTAAAATTTTTTAAAACTTTGCTCACCTCTAATTATCTATTATATATTTTTTATATCACATATCATGGTGTTTTGCTAGCAAGCTTCTATGTCAAACTACTATCACATTGTCACAAATAGGTATATCTCCGCCGCCTGGAGAGCAGGGTGGGGGCGCCTTCAGTTTTGTGCCCATGCACTCCGGACTGTGGCTATTTTTTTGGTTATCTTTTAAAAAGCTGTGAGCTTCGGATTTTGATCATGATGTTCTATATTGATTTCGGTATATCTAATATATAAAGCTGAGTGTATGTGTGTATGTATGTATGTCTGCTAAAGGACTCTGCACTGTCGCATTTACAATCACGAAATTTGGCACACAGGTACATCAGGTGTCCGGGGAGGTTTTAGACCAGGTCTCAGCTCTCTAGGATGTACCGTTCCTGAGATATTAAAAAAAATGCATTAAACAATAGAAGCTTGGTCACATGAACCTTATTAGCCAATAGAAGCCCACAGGTCCTCCAGTCTCCACATACACAGTTTTACTCCAGGTTTCCATAACAACCCAGCTATTTATCTTCCCTGCTGTAGTAAAGCCATGGCTTGAGGTAAAGCCATGGCCTAATAGCACTTAGTACCTTATTTCAAGATGTGCCTTTGTTTCAGCAATAGATGTTTTTATCCTCTGAAAATCCAGTTTATTTGGTATGCAAAAAAAGCCAGTAAGGTGACCAGATGGGCATCACTTCTGCAGGAAGGAGACCAGACACGCCCCCTGCCACAATGTGTCCACCCTCAAAAGACTTAAACTCTGCCCTCATGTCCCGCTAATCCACACCCCTGATTTGGTTAGGCGACGCCCCCTCCCACTCATGAGCCGACGGGGATTGAAAAAATGAAGGTAAAAATCTACTTCTGTCAGCTTTAGGGTTGGGAGGGAGGGTGACTTTCTTCATGCAGCTCACACTCAGAAAGTACAGTGCTACTGTCTTAGAGTGAGCTGTTCAAAAGGACACACCCAGCATCCAGTAAAGGTCACTGTTAAGGGGCCAGGCCCCTGTGGAGGTCACTGTCAAGGGGGTGGTAAGCTGTGAAGTCACTGTTAAAGGGGAAGGCTGCTGTAAAGGTCAAAGTTAAGGGGGTGGGCTGCTGTAAAGGTCTAATTTTAAGGGACAGGGCACTGTGGGAGGGTCAGTGTTAAGGGGTGGGGGGGCTGTGGAGGTCACTGTTTTGGGGGCGGGGTACTGTAGATGTCACTGTTATAGTGGATAGTGTTGATATCTTTTAACGACAGACACAAACATTAAATGAAATAGATTAAATATACCCGAGCGAAGCCGAGTCCTTCAGCTAGTATATGTTATGTGTGGCGCATAACAGGTAGTATTTAGTGTTAGAACCCGTCTAACAGAGATCGCCTTGACGTTCGGCAGACGGCTTAGATGGTTTTGTACAAAATGCATTGTCCAAGCATCTCGCTTTTATAAATAAGCGTAGTATTAGCACCATAATTTTTGTAAGCATTGTTGTACTTTGTCTGATTTGCAGAGTGCTGCTGCATTGTCTCTTTTTTTTCCTCTAGGTCTTTGCCATGGCAGCGTGCACCTGCGCACTGGGAGGTGCTGACTAACCCCTTTTTTTTTTGCAGATTTACAATGCTGGAGATGTGACACTCCAGCGAGTCGTGCACTCCTGATTAGCCTGTCTGCCCCATAGGCTGATTTTAATTATTTTCAGTATAAAGCTGTAGCCTGCTCTCCCTACATTCATTGGAAGCTGTCTAGCACCAGGAAGGGTATAGAGTGGGCTCAGCATGCATGTTGGTACCTGCATTCCTTGTAATGGAGGCCATTTTGGCACAACAAAATGGAAAAAGGCAGAGTGGATCCAACATGCATGTGGGTCCAACACTCCCTGAATTTTATGGCGGTCATTATGGCGCATAACAGGTAGTATTTAGTGTTAGGACCCAGAGATCGCCTTGACGTTCGGCAGACGGGCTTAGATGGTTTTGCACAAAATGCATTGTCCAAGCATCTCTCTTTTATAAATAAGCGTAGTATTAGCACCATAATTTTTGTAAGCATTGTTGTCTGATTTGCAGAGTGCTGCTGCATTGTCTCATTTTTTTCCTATATGTGTGTGTGAACCACGCCACACTTTTTTAGAGACCCCTGGGGAGACTGGGTTTTCCCAGCAATACACGTGGAGCAAAGCATGTGTGCTCATTTTCACCGGGACACCCTTAATTGCTGTTTATCATGTTCCATTTGATGTTTCAACTCAGTATTTTAATCATGCATATCTTGCTTGGGGCTGTCTGATTGTATTTGATTGTCCATATCTGTGACTAAATGTGCACACTTTTGTGTATAGACATATCTAGTCCTCCACAAGGTTTCTATTGTATACAACAGCTATTGTGGGTTTTCAATAAAGAGGAATTGATTTTATTTATTGGATGCGCAGCAATAAAGTTCTATCTGCCTTAAACAGCGAATACTTTACTGACGGACTCCAGTTCACGGCCTTGCAGATTCTGAACTTCTAATCCTCTTCCTCTTTTCTCTCTCTGGAGTACTGTAATTTAGCAATGGCTTTCTTCCAGTAAATGTCTAGGACTTCGGCCTAATTTTCTGAGGGGTGAGCACATGTAGCTCCTCTCTTCCTCACACACACTAGGGGTGAACCTAAGCCCATCTCCTAGCCTCCTAAAATGGTTGAGTCACGATTGTTAACCCTGACCTATCTATACAAAACTATCAAGTGTAGAACACAGTAAATCGGAACATTACATTAGATCAATTAACACAATAACAATAAACATTTTTGCAAGTACCCCTGTTCTGGGGTACTGCTTGAGACAATCATTTTTTGTGGGAGTGCTTCTTTAATAAGATGGCTATACTGGTGGAGCCCTTGCAGAAACATACTACTGTAAACATAGCATAAATAAAGTCCTTTTCTTCCACATCTGATACAGACCTTGAGATGTTGACGAGTTATAATGACAGATTCAAGGTGTCACATACCCTGAGTGCTGAGTGCAAGAATGTAGAGGGAGAAGAACAGCACTTAGTCGGGCCACTCTTGTAATCACCAAGAGTCTCTTAACTGTAAATCTTCTGACATCATCTATATAACAATCTCATTGCCTCTGCAGCAGCACCTCTTTTCATGTGTTCTGTATCTGTAAGGCTTTTAACTCTTTCAATGCCGTATGTCCCACTGCTAGCACTGTACAACAAATATTAACAGACTGCAAAATGCTGCAGACATGGAGCCTGTAGTCTGCCGTTCACCCTATTACAATTGTCTAAAGTTGGCCATAACCATTAGCTGGGTAGTGGCAAAACCCATTGAATTCAGCGGGTTCAGCCGAGTATCTAATGTGTATGGTGGCCTTCTGACTTTCTATACTATACACTCACCTAAAGAATTATTAGGAACACCATACTAATACGGTGTTGGACCCCCTTTTGCCCTCAGAACTGCCTTAATTCTTCGTGGCATTGATTCAACAAGGTGCTGATAGCATTCTTTAAAAATGTTGGCCCATATTGATAGGATAGCATCTTGCAGTTGATGGAGATTTGAGGGATGCACATCTAGGGCACGAAGCTCCCATTCCACCACATCCCAAAGATGCTCTGTTGGGTTGAGATCTGGTGACTGTAGGGGCCATTTTAGTACAGTGAACTCATTGTCATGTTCAAGAAACCAATTTGAATTGATTCAAGCTTTGTGACATGGTGCATTATCCTGCTGGAAGTAGCCATCAGAGTATGGGTACATGGTGGTCATGAAGGGATGGACATGGTCAGAAACAATGCTCAGGTAGCCCGTGGCATTTAAACGATGGCCAATTGGCACTAAGGGGTCTAAAGTGTTCCAAGAAAACATCCCTCACACCATTACACCACCAGCCTGCACAGTGGTAACAAGGCATGATGGATACATGTTCTCATTCTGTTAGCGGTTTTTCTCGGCAGGTTTATGATGGTTATATTATGAGGCTTCAGACCTCCAACCCGTGAATATTTTCCCTGTGCAACGAATATCCCCTTTGCTTCTGATCAGAGAGATAAGACAGCCCTGACTCAACATAGGTTGTCAATATCTGAAATCTTTATTCTCCCAGCACATAGTTTATAGGGCTTGTTGGGGGTGGGAACATAGTGTCCTTCCAGCTCCAATTGCACCAATCCTCCTAGAACTCACAAGGCATTGGGAATCATGTGTTTGTGAATATACAGTTGAAACTTTGCTAAACAATGCTGACATCTGCTATATACAATACATGAAAGGGTTATTTTACATTGAACAGGATAGGAAATCACAGGGTCCTGTCAATGTATGTGAGGTGAGATGTTAAATAGCCTTTTGGTCAGGAAGGCTGCTATTGTCCCGGACTGGCAGAGGGTGTGATATGTTAATGCAGGGTACTGCATTTCACAAGAGAGGAGGCTTGTATAATATATGTCTAATCTGTGATGTATCAAAAGTAAGATTATGAAAATCCCTTTCAATCCAACCATTGATCCCAACTTTTATATATATATATATATATATATATATATAAAAACGGGATCACTGTATGTTTTCCTCCATCTAAGGCTGTGTGTGTGTGTATATATATATATCTAAATATGTGTGTGTGTGTGTGTGACCCATGAAGACACTAAAGACTATGAAGGAGATGAAAAAAACCTTCTGTGTAATTTGGCGCACAGTAGGAAAAAATCTCCTGCATAGTGAAAAGAGAGAAGAAAGAAAAGTAAGAAAAAACATAAGGCATGCAAGCTCTGCACATAGACTTTTACTGGGCTAACCCCGCCCTCCATGGCACATGGCTGCCCAGTAATGTTACAGATAGGCAGGTACATTACACCTCATGCCTTGACCAATAGAAATTCCCTTTAGACCTGGAAGGTACACATTCGCACATTTCCTGAGAGTGCCGGTGGGTGGCGCTCAAACACTCACCATCCACCACCACACCCAGAACACGCGCAAATGAATCAGCCCTTTTTTTTAAACAAATGTGGCCCTAATCGGACAGCATCTATTTAATCTGGCACAAAGATGCTACTAACCCACAGTGAATCTCTGTTAGACATGGTTCCAAAAGGGGGGATCAGTCCCTGAGGAAGGTCTTTTAAAACAGGGTCGACCAAGAAAGGTGATATAGCATTCACATGGACACCAGTCTCACCAACCAATGTTTCATGTTGGGGCGCCCATGGTTCAGTGCGACTGGCATCAGCGTGCCATACCCCACCGTTGCTGATGAGGACCCGCTGGTAGCTTTCACTAAGAACATTGCTCTCAGAGCCAGCAGCCATTAGATCCCTCTCAAACCAACGGTGGCGGCTTTCACATGGGTAGCAGGAACCAGAGTGCTGATCGATAGACCTACATACCATTCCTAAGCCAAACAGAAAGTCTACCATAGTCATCCTATGCTTAATAAAACTTTCCACGACAGTTCCCTCCTCTCTGCAATATGTCCCCTGTGTTCTTTGAGTCTCTTGCTGAATCTTCGTTTTCGTCAGCTTGCCCTCGTCGATTGTGGTGCTCCTTGGGTGTTATTGCCTCCATGATGATGATCCCTCCTTCGGTTCGATTCTTCGGGGAGTAGACTCTGAGCCCTGATGTGGTAAGGTGTGACGTGGAGATGAACGTTTAGTTGGACATCCTATCCATCAAACACATAGGTTGATCCGTGGTGTATCTGGGAGCTGCGATGAGGATGTGATTATCTGCACGTGACTGGGCGATCCGATCGATCAAACAGCAGGAGCATCTCACCAGGATATATATGATAAAGAGAAAAACAACAACATGAGGATATATACTCCTATTTCCTTCAACCAGTTACCTATGGAAAACAGGAAATCTCTAAAACCACCCAAAGCTGTGAAAGGATTCTATCTCTCATTAATAATAGCACTATCTATGCCCTGAATTACAGTGACCTGATCTATATGGGCCTGGACTTTATCCCTGGTATCTGCAGTCCTCTCCTATAAACTCACAGAAACCCCCCCTTAGAAGCTAAAAGATAATCCAGTGCCATCTTTTCCTCTAAGACGAGGGTGGGTTGGTGCACCTGTTGGCAAGGGAAACAAAAGCGAAATATCATCATAATCAATGTTTTTATTTTTTCAATCACTTTGGTCATATATTCCTCTTGTATCTGCTGCAAGTATCTAGGCATCAGAATTAATGGACTCATTGTCCATGGGGCTGGGAAAGGTCTGCCCATACTACTCCTACCTTTGAGCATAGACCATTTAGTGTCTTTGCTCATCCCTTGAATCTTTGATGCCCTTGCATATATTGTTCTACTGGGCTGTTTAGCATGCTCAGACAAAACTTGTTCCTCAGGTTCTGTAAAGTCAGGAACCTGTGGTAGAGTCAAGTGTGCGCACATCTCATCATCTGATTCTGTTGTTAATATTGTTGCTACGGGATACAATAGCACGTATGGGGGTGGGGCAGGAGTTGGGGATTCTACTTTGTTGTTTTGTATTCGAACTGCACAAGTCAGTCCAAAACTTCTGCACAGATAGCCATGCTTGGCCACAAGTTTTCATATACATTTTATTCCAATGAGGGTCTCCTTTGTACCATGGAAAAGTGTCTGTCATTCAGACATAGGCTCTTGATCATGGCCATATGAAAGTCTGAAAAAGACCCTTCTTTTGGGAACGGGTCAGTACATTTCATTCCTTCTGTCCATTTACACATATTATCAACCCAAGGATCAGTATAAAATGGACCTAAACACCTCTGGTCAAACACATTTTTTTTTTTTTTTTTTTTTTTTTTAGACTTTCCCCCAATTCATTTTTAGGAGACAGTTTCGCCATAGAGATTTGCAGCAGACTCAGGGTACATGATTTTCAGTTCCAAATTTTAAAATTGTTTCTTTATGGGATCCTTCTTACCATAAGAATTGCCCATTTTTACTTAGCTAAAATATACAGTGAGATCAGCTGAATTTGAAGGTTTATCTAAGGATAATTATGTTTGTGTTCAGTGCGAAAATACTTACTGATAAACCTTATGCTTATCAGTTTATGTGTTTTTTTTTTTTTATCCTATTTCTTCTAATTCAGGTTCATAACTACTCCTGAATTTATGGCAGATTTTAAACTATTCTGGATGGTATTACTTCTAATTCAGGCTCATATTACTCCTGAATCTATGGCAGATTTTAAACTATTGATGGCCAATTTTATACCTTCAATTTCAGCATGAACTCGCATACAATCTATACATAATCTATACACAGTCTATACAGTAAAATTCAACCTTATACATATATATAGACTAAAAATGCTTAAGCAACTATACAGCTATATACAGGTTTAGCCAAGGATATTCGTTGCACACAATACTGTTTTTCAAATTAGGGGAATACAGACCCCATTTTTTTCTTCAGGAATATCAGATTCCTGCGGGATTTCAGATCCCTCTATTACTTTAGGAATATCAGATTCCTGGGAGACGCTTATCAGAAGCGCTTACCGGGTTCAAATAATCCACTCTTACAGTATAGGGCAGTAATAATATATATCTTAAATATAGAATCACTTACCCGATACTGCTTTGGCGGATCCCACCTTCTGACACCAAACTGTTAGCTATTTTTCTAGGCAGGTTTATGGTGGTTATATGGAGGCATCAGACCTCCACACCCGTGACTATTTCCCGGTGCAACGAATATCCCCTTTGCTTCTGATCAGAGAGATATTGACAACCTATGTTGAGTCAGGGCTGTCTTATCTCTCTGATCAGAAGCAAAGGGGA
Source organism: Bufo gargarizans (assembly GCF_014858855.1). Lineage (NCBI taxonomy): Eukaryota > Metazoa > Chordata > Amphibia > Anura > Bufonidae > Bufo > Bufo gargarizans. The sequence goes on along the minus strand of NW_025334188.1, from coordinate 245,922 downwards.
TATTCGTTGCACCGGGAAATAGTCACGGGTGTGGAGGTCTGATGCCTCCATATAACCACCATAAACCTGCCTAGAAAAATAGCTAACATTCTGTTTACGCCAAATTCGGACTCTACCATTTGAATGTCTCAACAGAAATCGCGACTCATCAGACCAGGCAACATTTTTCCAGTCTTCAACAGTCCAATTTTGGTGAGCTCATGCAAATTGTAGCCTCTTTTTCCTATTTGTAGTGGAGATGAGTGGTACCCGGTGTGGTCTTCTGCTGTTGTAGCCCATCCGCCTCAAGGTTGCGCATGTTGTGGCTTCACAAATGCTTTGCTGCATACCTCGGTTGTAACGAGTGGTTATTTCAGTCAACGTTGCTTTTCTATCAGCTTGAATCAGTCGGCCCATTCTCCTCTGACCTCTAGCATCAACAAGGCATTTTCGCCCACAGGACTGCCGCATACTGGATGTTTTTCCCTTTTCACACCATTCTTTGTAAACCCTAGAAATGGTTGTGCGTGAAAAACCCAGTAACTGAGAAGATTGTGAAATACTCAGACCGGCCCGTCTGGCACCAACAACCATGCCACGCTCAAAATTGCTTAAATCACCTTTCTTTCCCATTCTGACATTCAGTTTGGAGTTCAGGAGATTGTCTTGACCAGGACCACAACCCTTCATGCATTGAAGCAACTGCCATTTGATTGGTTGACTAGATAATCGCATTAATGAGAAATAGAACAGGTGTTCCTAATAATTCTTTAGGTGAGTGTATATGCAGTATATGAAGGAGATCTACTATATATGCAGTATAAATTATAGCTGTCCTGCATATAGTGCATATATAGTAGTATATGTGCAAGTGATCTACTACATGTACAGTGGATATAAAAAGTCTACACACCCCTGTTAAAATGTCAGATTTCAGTGCTGTAAAAAAAAAATAAGACAAAGATAAATCATTTCAAAACTTTTTCCACCTTTAATGTGACCTATAAACTGTACAACTCAATTGAAAAACAAACTGAAATCTTTTAGGTGGAGAGAAGAAAACAAAAAAAACTAAAATAATGTGGTTGCATAAGTGTACACACCCTCTTATAACTGGGGATGTAGCTGTGTTCAGAATTAAGCAATCACATTCAAAATTATGCCCAGTCGCAACACATAGACGCCGCACGCTTTCTCCACAACTCCTACTAAGCACCTCCATCAGCATAAACTTTAGGTATGTGCCTTCCGCTTTCTCCTTTGTTCCTCTGATGTCACACTGTGAATTATAATGTTATATGACACATATTATGAATTATATAGGGAGATTGTAGATATTAGCTATTGTATATGTAGAGCGTCACAGAAGGAGGAGCTGACCCTTTCGAGGTGGTTTCTGACCCTTCACTTAATTGAATCTAAATGGGTGTGTATATATAAGTTTCACTATGTTGTATCACACTGAGCTTGAAAAAGACTCATAGAGTCAAAACGTTTCTTGTTTGGTGAAATAAATACGGGAATATTTTGAAAGACAAAGAGTGCTACAGTATCTTCTATCTTATGCTAAGTAGTAGATCTTCTGCATAATCTACATAATGTCAATCCCTACCTACAGCCTGAATCAGGATGCGCCGCTTACAGGGGTGTAGTCATCAGGCAGGTAGGTAGGTAGACATGCGGGTAGACCAGAAAGGGGGGCAGGCATTCAGGTGGATGCGAGACCGGGTGGTCAGGCATTCAGGCGGATGGGATGACAGGCTGGCAGGCAAGTCTTAGTGAGTGCTGCCCCTCCACAATCAGCTTACAGTTAGCGCAGCAGTGCAGAGGAGAGGGAGGAGAATCACTCCTTTTTCTCCTCATCCTCTTCCTTTGAGATGCCTCAAACAGCTGCATCACAGGCAGGAAAGTCATGCCGAGGTCCACAACCTGGAGAAGGAATATAAAAAAAATATAAAAAATGTCCTCTGTGGTGGCATCCCCTGCTGGCTGCTGCCCTAGGCACGTGCTCTTTAGTGCCTAATTGGAAATACGGCCCTGCATGTACCCATAATTATACAGTATGGCTAAAAACCATTGTTAAGCGTAGTTCACATGTCCAGCACATAAATCAGGTAGTCTGTTCAAGCAAAGCAACTGGATTTTCAATAAGGGGATCCGATGGGGATCTGTCAGGTTTCATAAAAGTCGGCTTTCTGCAGGACAAATATCGTTGTGTACAGAAAGCCGGCATTTATGCCGGAAACCCACCGGATCTCCATCAGGTCCCATTATAGTCAATAAGTGTGATGGTGTCCAGCTATACTGGATATCATAGTTCCGGTAGTCTGCCGAAGCATAATACGGGATTTACATGCCAGAGATGTGAACATAGCCTAAAGTTCCCTTTACACAGGCTGAGAATCTTGCGGTTAATCGCTAACAAGTGTTTATAAAAATGCTCGTTAGCAATTATCTGTGGTTTAAATATACTGCCAATTACCCGATTATTGAGGGAATCACGATCTGCTGCCGGAAAAAAACTAGTCAATATGGGGACTAGAGATGGAAAATACAGGAGGAGACCAGTGTACAGTTGCAAGAAAAAGTATGTGAACACTTTGGAATGATATGGATTTCTGCATAAATTGGTCATAAAATGTGATCTGATCTTCATCTAAGTCACAACAATAGACAATCACAGTCTGCTTAAACTAATAACACACAAATAATTAAATGTCACCATGTTTTTATTGAACACACCATGTAAACTTTCACAGTGCAGGTGGAAAAAGTATGTGAACCCCTAGACTAATGACATCTCCAAAAGCTAATTGGAATGAGGTGTCAGCCAACTGGAGTCCAATCAATAAGATGAGATTGGAGGTGTTGGTTACCGCTGCCCTGTCCTATAAAAAACACACACCAGTTCTGGGTTTGCTTTTCACAAGAAGCATTGCCTGATGTCAATGATGCCTCGCACAAAAGAGCTCTCAGAAGACCTACAATTAAGAATTGTTGACTTGCATAAAGCTGGAAAGGGTTATAAAAGCATCTCCAAGAGCCTTGCTGTTTATCAGTCCACAGTAAGACAAATTGTCTATAAATGGAGAAAGTTTAACACTGCTGCTACTCTCCCTAGGAGTGGCCAACCTGTAAAGATGACTGCATAAGCACAGTGCAGACTGCTCAATGAGGTGAAGAGGAATCCTAGAGTGTCATCTAAAGACTTACAAAAGTCTCTGGCATATGCTAACATCCCTGTTAGCGAATCTACGATATGTAAAACACTAAACAAGAATGCATTTCATGGGAGGATACCACAGAGGAAGCCACTGCTGTCCAAAAAAAAACATTGCTGCACGTTTACAGTTTGCACAAGAGCACCTGGATGTTCCACAGCAGTACTGGCAAAATATTCTGTGGCCAGGTGAAACCAAAGTTAACCCCTTAAGGACACAGCCTTTTTACACCTTAGGACCAGGCCATTTTTTGCAAATCTGACCAGAGTCACTTTAAGTGCTGATAACTTTAAAACGCTTTGACTTATCCAGGCCGTTCTGAGATTGTTTTTTTGTCACATATTGTACTTCATGACACTGGTAAAATGAAGTAAAAAAAAATTTGGAAAAATTTGTAAATTTCAAAGTTTCAGTTTCTCTACTTTTGTAATACATAGTAATACCCCTAAAAATTGTGATGCCTTTACATTCCCCATATGTCTACTTCATGTTTGAATTATTTTGGGAATGATATTTTATTTTTTGGGGATGTTACAAGGCTTAGAAGTTTAGAAGCAAATCTTGAAATTTTTCGGAAATTTACAAAAACCAAATTTTTAGGGACCACTACAGCTCTGAAGTCACTTTGCGAGGCTTACATAATAGAAACCACCCAAAAATGCCCCCATTCTATAAACTACACCCCTCAAGGTATTCAAAACTGATTTTACAAACTTCGTTAACCCTTTAGGTGTTGCACAAGAGTTATTGGCAAATGGGGATGAAATTTGAGAATTTCATTTTTTTGGCTAATTTTCCATTTTAACCCATTTTTTCCACTAACAAAGCAAGGGTTAACAGCCAAACAAGACTGTATCTTTATTGCCCTGACTCTGCCGTTTACAGAAACACCCTATATGTGGCCGTAAACTACTGTACGGCCACACAGCGGGGCGTAGAGTGAAAGGTGCGCCATATGGTTTTTGGAAGGCAGGTTTTGCTGGACTGTTTTTTTGACACCATGTCCCATTTGAAGCCCCCTGAGGTATTCAAAACTGATTTTACAAAGTTTGTTAACCCTTTAGGTGTTGCACAAGATTTAATGGAAAATAGAGATACAATTTCAAAATTTCACTTTTTTGGCAGATTTTCCATTTTAATATTTTTTTTCCAGTTACAAAGCAAGGGTTAACAGCAAAACAAAACTCATTATTTATGGCCCTGATTCTGTAGTTTACAGAAACACCCCATATGTGGTCGTAAACTGCTGTACGGGCACACGGCAGGGCGCAGAAGGAAAGGAATGCCATACGTTTTTTGGAAGGCAGATTTTGCTGGACTGGTTTTATTGACACCATGTCCCATTTGAAGCCCCCCTGATGCTCCCCTAGAGTAGAAACTCCAAAAAAGTGACCCCATTTTAGAAACTACGGGATAAGGTGGCAGTTTTGTTGGTACTAGTTTAGGGTACATGTGATTTTTGGTTGCTCTATATTACACTTTTTGTGCGGCAAGGTAACAAGAAATAGCTTTTTTGGCACCGTTTTTTTTTTTTGTTATTTACAACATTCATCTGACCGGTTAGATCATGTGGTAATTTTATAGAGCAGGTTGTCACGCATGCGGCGATACCTAATATGTATACAAATTTTTTTATTTATGTAAGTTTTACACAATGAATTAATTTTTAAAACAAAAAAAAGTTTTAGTGTCTCCATAGTCTAAGAGCCATAGTTTTTTCAGTTTTTGGGCGATTATCTCAAGTAGGGTCTCATTTTTTGCGGGATGAGATTACGGTTTTATTGGCACTATTTTGGGGTGCATATGACTTTTTGATCGCTTGCTGTTACACTTTTTGTGAAGTAAGATGACAAAAAATTGCTTTTTTTACACCGTTTTTTTTTTTTTTTTTTACGGTGGTCACCTGAGGGGTTAGATCATGTGATATTTTTATAGAGCCGGTCGATACGGACGCGGCGATACCTAATATGTATACTTTTTTTTATTTATGTAAGTTTTACACAATGATTTCATTTTTGAAACAAAAAAAATCATGTTTTAGTGTTTCCATAGTCTAAGAGCCATAGTTTTTTCAGTTTTGGGGCGATTATCTTGGGTAGGGTATGATTTTTGCGGGATGAGATGACGGTTTGATTGTTACAATTTTGGAGTACATACAACTTTTTTGATCACTTTTATTAACTTTTTTGGGAAGTAAGGTGGGCAAAATTTCAATTTCATCATAGTTTTTAATTTTTTATTTTTATGGCGTTCACCGTTTGGGTAAAGTAACATGACCGTTTTATAGATCAGGTCGTTACGGACGCGGCGATACCAAACATGTGTAGGGAATTTAATTTTTTTTATTTTTAATCAGTGATAAATGTGTTTTTTGATTTTTAATTTATTTTCACTTTTTTTCACTTTCTTTTTGACCCAGACCCACTTGGTTCTTGAAGATCCAGTGGGTCTGATGTCTGTATAATACAGTACAGTACAATATATAGTACTTTACTGTATTTTACACTTTGTCTGAACAGATCTATGCCTTTCAGCACAGATCTGTTCAGCACCATGGACAGCAGGACGCCTGAGAGGCGTCCTGTTGCCATGGGAACCTTCCCCGTCTGCTCAGTTATGGTCAGAACTGCGCAGACGGGGAAGGGTAAGGACGGGGCTCTGGGGGGGCTGCCTGGGAGCTCTCTCCCTCTCCATTCGGGGGGCTGCAAAGGCACAGCAGCCCCCCGATGGGAGAGGGAGGGAGCTCCCTGCGCTGTTAACCTTTTCCATACAGCGGTCCGTACGGACCGCGGTATGGAAAGGGTTAAACGGCTGACATCGCAGCACAGATGTCAGCCGTTTATACCAGGGTGCCAGCAATGTGCTGGCACCCTGGTATACCCACTAGAAACCAACGATTATTCAAGGAGAGGCGGGCGGGGGATCGCGATCCCGCCTACCGCACCGCCCGCCTCCCGCACCGCCCGCACCGCCCGCAACCCTCCCCCTGCACCTCCCACCATGCTCAAATAACTTAGGGGTGCAGGGGGGAGGGATGCAGGAACATTTTTGGAATCCTAAAGTTTCTGATCCCCGCAGAAACCTGCGGTTTGCCGCGATCGCCGACATGGGGGGGTCACGGGACCCCCCCGCGCATTTAGCCTAGGTGCCTGCTCAATGATTTGAGCAGGTACCGGGTTCCGATCACTGCCAGCCGCACGGCAGTGATCAGAAATACACAGGGCGTACATGTACGCCCTGTGTCCTTAAGTACCAGGGCACAAGGGCGTACCTGTACGCCCTATGTCCTTAAGAGGTTAAGTTGTTTGGAAGAAACACAGAACACTATGTGTGGAGAAAAAGAGGCACAGCACACCAACATCAAAACCTCATCCCAACTGTGACGTATGGTGGTGGGGGCATCATGGTTTGGGGCTGCTTTGCTGCATCAGGGCCTGGACGGATTGCTATCATCGAAGGAAAAATGAATTCCCAAGTTTATCAAGACATTTTGAAGGAGAACTTAAGGCCATCTGTCCACCAGCTGAAGCTCAACAGAAGATGAGTGTTGCAACAGGACAACGACCCAAAACATAGAAGTAAATCAACAACAAAATGGCTTAAACAGAAGAAAATACGCCTTCTGGAGTGGCCCAGTCAGAGTCCTGACCTCAACCCGATTGAGATGCTGTGGCATGACCTCAAGAAAGCGATTCACACCAGACATCCCAAGAATATTGCTGAACTGAAACAGTTCTGTAAAGAGGAATGGTCAAGAATTACTCCTGATCGTTGTGCACATCTGATCTGCAACTACAGGAAACGTTTGGTTGAAGTTATTGCTGCCAAAAGAGGTTCAACCAGTTATTAAATCCAAGGGTTCACATACTTTTTCCACCTGCACTGTGAATGTTTACATGGTGTGTTCAATAAAAACATGGTAACATTTAATTATTTGTGTGTTATTAGTTTAAGCAGACTGTGATTGTCTATTGTTGTGACATAGATGAAGATCAGATCACATTTTATGACCAATTTGTGCAGAAATCCATATCATTCCAAGGAGTTCACATACTTTTTCTTGCAACTGTATGTATATGCAGCAGTCTTCTCTACCAGTTGCAACGGGCGCCTACCCCTAGGGCCCTTTATGTGTAGAACGCGCGTCCCAGGTGTAGGAATGCCAAGTGGTATAGTGTTGCCTAAAATGTCCCTTTATGTGTGTCACGATGCTCCTACATAGATACGGCTGGACCCCAGGTTTTGGCTCCGAAGCAATAAATAGGGGGAATAATTGAAGGATTTGAAAGAAAGATTGAGTCCAGACCTTGTATGTAGTTGAACAGCAGCTTTACTTTGCATAAACATTTTCAAAACAATCTTCAATCTCTGTCTTGGTCCCAGCAGGCTTTAGCATTAAAACTGGCAGGAAAACTTAACTCTGTTACATCTGTTTCTCTCTGGCTCTGCTGTACTGACAGGTTGACTGTATGACTTTGCTTCTTCTTGTATGCTGCACTTCTCTTTGTATAGTCTGTGTCTAGATTAGGCCAGGGAATTTTCCTCCTGGCTTCTAAGGCTCTAAGCTTTGACCTCCATGGCCAGCAGAGCTTAGGGTGCTCTGGCTGGCGTGGGTACGTCCAGCAGAGACATGACCCGGTACACCCTTCCCCTCGCCGGGGATAAGCTAGATTGACTAGTAATGGTCCTCACCCTTCCTGCAGGAAGTAGGATTCGCCCACTTCTCTCCAGAGGGGGGTTAGAATGGAATGGAAGGTTCCATTCTATCTAAGTGTAGCACATTACATATGAACATAACAGTTACATAACAAAATTGAAATGCAAATTGTGGAGAATCTGGAATAAAAGCATAAGATGACATGAGCTTACACCGTGAGCAGGTGATTGTGAGGAAGAAATGCTTCCTTCCCAACCATCTGCTGCTTTATCGTCTCGTGCAATGGGCCCTTTATAATAAATGCACTTCTATCATAAATGCTGTGAATTTTCCCACTTATTTACACTCTTCAGAGGTTTTCCAGGTGGAAATAGAAACATTTTTTAATCTGCAGGATGTCAGTTTTTCCCTGTGGGTTTTCACTGTGGATGTCACCCTTTTCAATGTAATATCAGCAGCAATGTATTTATCAATGCATTCATGCAGTTACAGCCAAGGGCAGTCATCAGGTGTAGACAAGTTACTGGTACAGACACAGACTATGAAAAATACTAGAAAGAAATTGGAAAGACAGCAGAGTCAAGGTATTCAAGGATCTGACAAATTGGCATGTCATAAGGCACTGCTTCCCCTGAAAATGGGTTATCATATGTATTTTGTATGTGTATGCTGCAAAAAGATTTTAAAAAGTGCAATTTATTGTGTATTTATGTATTTCCTGTATTAAAAAAAAAGGCAGCACAGAGTTAACAGGTCGTAACAACCAGCCACTACGTTGGCCTGTATACTCCCTTCATAGGGGGGAAGAGTAAGGGCTCATGCACACGACCATATGTATTTTGCGGTGCACAAAAAACGGATCCACAAAAAATACGGATGACATCAGCGGAACGGAAATACGGACATACGGAAACGGAATGCACATGGAGTAACTTAGTTTTTTTGGGGGGGACCCAGATTGGTTCCGCATATGGTCCGCTGAAAAACGTAACGGACACAGAAAGAAAATATGTTTGTGTGCATGAGCCCTTAGAGCAAGACTATGATGAGAGCAGACTTTGACAAGAGCAGATTTAGCTGAAACCAACTCTGGATTAAACCAGATAAAGAAAAGCCAAATGGGTAGAAAAGTGGGTAAAAATCTAAGCATATCACTAAGAAGCAGATTGGCCATCTGTATAAAGCCCCATGCCCCTGAACGTATCCATGTTATGGCACGCAAATTGCTGTTCCGCAAAACACAGATACCATTCATTTGCGTTCTGCATTTTCCTGTTCCACATGTCCCACCCTATATTTAACATGCCTATTCCTGTCTGTAAAATGGACAAGTATAGGACATGTTTTTTCTTTTTTGTGGGATGTCGGAATGGACCTACGGTTGCAGACAGCACACGGTGTCCTGTCCACATTTTTTGCAGCCCCATTGAAATGAATGACTATGCATCTGATCCTCAAAAAATATAGATCAGATGCGGACTAAAAATATGGCTGTGTGAATAGGACCTAAAGAAGGTATCCAGATACCACAGAGGACATTTGTGTAAATGTATTTTGTGAATACAACACCCTGTCAAAAATGTGCAGAACTTACATTGGAGTCTGCCCAATAGTTGCATTGCATTGTATGGCATAGAAAGAGAGAATTGCACCCTGATATCTGGATGCTTGTGCAAAGTCAGATGCAGAACTGTAGTGTTAGGAAGATTGCTCCAAAGAGACACTTAGTAAAGGCCAGACTATCCCTTTAACCAGATGCACACATTACCCAATTGGCTTGAATACAGTATATCTAAAATAAGAACCAGGATATCTTCCTGCATAGACCGTATTGAATTGCCATGTGTTAATTTGTCAATTCTATATAACATATGAAGCAGAAACTATAAGAAAAGCCAAGATCTGGCTATTCATCAGCACTGCACCTCCAGACTACAGCAATGGGTTCTGGTGGAGGCAGGTTTCCTGTAATAAGTAGACTTGAATCCAGTTTTGCTATAATGTATAATAATTAGAGATGATCGAATCAAAGCTGACGAAATTTAATTCGCAATAAAGGTGAATTTCCTTCGCGCTTCGTGGTAACGAATCGCAATTTTTCCTAAAATGGCGGCTACACGTGTGAGGACATGGGGCAAGGAACTCTGGGAAGGCGACCCATAATGTCATTCAAGCAGCCAATCGGCAGCCAACCAGTCCTGTGATATCACAGCCCTATAAATACGGCAGCCATCTTAGAGTCAGACATTTTCCAGCGTTCAGAGTGCAGGGACAGACGTGAGAAGGCGCTAGGGACAGCAATTGGAAAAACCTCATTGAGAAAAAAAACTGGAAAAAACGATTTATAAGTGCAGGGAAAGGATAGGGAGGAATCAATTCACAGTATCTTAGTGCAGGAAGAGACGTCTGAAGTCGCTTGGGACAGTGCTAGAAAAACCTCATTGTGAAAAAAAAAATAAGCGATTTACAAGTGCAGGGAAACATTATTTGGGGATCCAAATAGCCATTATACAACTCTGGAATTCTAGCAATTTGTTCTTGTAATTGAGGTTGAAAAGCCTTTAGTGGCTTATATCTGTGGAAAGAGAAAAATATACACGCATTTCACTTCTGCAGTTATTTGTGTTGAAAGAATTTAGTGGCCTATTTCAGTAGAAAAAGGAAAAATATATACGCATTTCACTTCTGCAGTTATATGTGGTGAAAGCATTCAGTGTCCTATTTCAGTACAAAAAGGAAAAAAATATACGCACTTCACTGCTGCATTTATTTGTAAAAGAGTTTAGTGGCCTATTTCAGTACAAAAAGGAAAAATATATACGCATTTCATTTCTGCAGTTATATTTGTTGAAAGGGTTCAGTGTCCTATTTCAATACAAAGAGGAAAAAATATATGCACTTCACTGTTGCATTTAATTGTGAGTGAGTTTAGTGGCCTATTTCAGTACAAAAAAAGGAAAAATATATACGCATTTCACTTCTGCTGTTATATGTGTTGAAAGCGTTCGGTGTCCTATTTCAGTACAAAAAGGAAAAAATATATGCACTTCACTGGTGCCTTTATTTATGCTGAAAGCGTTTATTGGCCTATTTCAGTACAGAAAGAAAAATATATATGCACTTTACTGGTGCAGTTATTTCTGGTAAAAGTGTTTACTGGCCTATTTCAGTACAAAAAGAAAAATATATTCTCAGTTCACTTCTGCAGTTATATGTGTTGAAAGTGTTTGCTGGCCTATTTCAGTACAGAAAGAAAAATATATACACACTTCACTGGTGCATTTATTTCTGCTAAAAGTGTTTAGGGGCCTATTTCAGTAAAAAATGAAAAATATATTCTCAGTTCACTTCTGCAGTTCTATGTGTTGAAAGCGTTTACTGGCCTATTTCAGTACAGAAAGAAAAATATATACGCACTTCACTGTTGCAGTTATTTGTGGCGAAAACGTTTAGTACAGAATGAAAAATATATTTGTCGCTTTTAGGGGTGTTTTAATTAGCTTTTAATTTATTTAGTTCAGCTAAAATTATGTCAGACAGAGAAGTACCAGGCCATGCACAGAGGAGGGGAAGAGGCCTAAATGTTTCTGGCGCAGGCAGAGGTCTCTGCAGAGTAAGAGGGTGTGGCAGCAGGAGTCGCAGCAAGAGGCCTGAGCTCCAGGTGTCATCTAGCGGGCGTGTCTTGACCAGCAATCCAGCGGTTCTTGATTGGCTAACTCGGTCATCCACTTCATCCCAAGTGACATCAGACACCCCCAGACACAACCCTTAGTTGGCAGGCCCGGGAGCAGGCCCTGTGCCCTCACCTGTCCTCAACCTGCTTCTGTCCTTTTCTGTTCCTTCAGCCAGAAAAGTTATGTATGCTGTGGGCTCAGCTCCACCATACAGCGAAGACAAGCTACTAGAGGACAGTCGGCAGCTACTAACCAGCCAAGATCTGGAGGAGACATCCGCCGCTTCCTTCTCTAGGTGGCCAAGTAGTGATGAGGAGAGTGGCATGGGAGGTGGTGTTGCGAGCACGTTGATTTCCACCTTTAGGGTATGAACGTGGGCACAGAAGTCCAGGGAGAGCTAGTAGGGATTTGTCAGGAGGTGACCTTTATCCCCAGCTTCTGGCCTAGACGCTTGTTTTGTCTGTGTTTTTATGGTATCTTGTATCCTACCCAGCGTGACAAGACATCAGTGACGTGCAGACACTACTCGATGATGATGAAGCCGATTGCACTTGGGACACTTGGGAGCCGGGTGCAGAAGGGGCTTCATTATCATCAGGAGAAGAGGGTGGCAGCTTGCCTTTGAGGCAGCGGCTGAGCCAGCAAGGTGGTAGCATGGCTGGGAGTCAGCAGGGTGGCAGCAGTGGGAGTTTGGGAACCAAACGTGCCCATGGTAGACCACCTGCTTCACAAAACCAAAATGACCATAAGCCAAAGCATATGCATAATGTGTGGAACCATGCCAACAGCTGAACCCAAAAAGTAGAACCACACATGTAGTGCAGAAAATTATCTTTACACATAATTGTTACACAATAATCATACAATACAATATAAAATTTGTGGGTGAGGGCTACAGAGCAAGAATCACCCCTCCCCCCCACACAAGTAAAATAAGTCTATTATAAGTGATGTGCAGACACTACTCGATGATGATGAAGCCGATCGCACTTGGGAGCCGGGTGCAGAAGGGGCTGGCGTGCACGCATCCAACGGCGCAGAAGCTGAACGTGCTCCTGTCCAAGTTGCTGGTGCTGCAGTCCCTCTCTTTCTAGGTGGTGGACTCTGCACCTTTCAAAGAACTGTTGGCTTGTGCCGAGCTGAGGTGGAGAGTCCCAAGCTGTTATTTCTTTGTAAAAAAGGCAGTACCAGCCCTGCATAAATATGTAGAACAAAAGGTGGGCCAGTCCTTGAGCCTGTTGGGGTCTGCCAAAGTGCACGGCAGCGCCGACTTGTGGAGCTGTAACTATGGTCAAGGACAGTACATGTCCTTTATGGCCCACTGGGTGAATGTGGTTCCTGCACAGCCACACCAGCAACTTGGACAAATCATGCTACTTCTGCCTCTACGTTATCACGCCATTGGTCCTGTGACAATGTCTGCCTCTGCCTCCTCATCCTCCACCATGTCCTCAGCCTCTACTGCAGGGACAAGTCACAGTGCCCCTCCAGCATACCACATGTGCAGGGCACGGCGGTGTCACAGTGTTCTGCACCTCGTTTTTCTGGGCGAATGGAGTCACACAGGGGAGGAACTGCTCCGTGTCCTTCATCAAGAAATCGAATCCTGGTGACCGTCAACGGGAAGAACATTGTGTCCATGCTGCATCAAGGAAGGCTGAGCCATGCGCCCTGCATGGCATATGTGTTTAATCTGGTTGTCAAGCAGTTCCTGAAGTCTTCCAATCATCTACAAGACATCCTAAAAATGGCTAGGAAACTTTGCATGCACTTCAGCCACTCGTACCGCAAAGAGCACCCTCCTTGAGCTTCAGCGGCAGAACAGCATCCCTCGACATAGGCTAAATTGCAACGTTTCCACCCATTGGAATTCCACCCGCCATATGTTGGACCGACTATACGAACATAGAAAGGCCATCAACGATTTCTTGATGATGCAAGTGGATAGGAGTACTCCCCTGTGTAACTTCGATGTCAGCCAGTGGCAGCTCATGCGAAACCTGTCGTTAGCTCAGGCCCTTTGAGGATGCCACGTGGCGCCTAGATCTCACGGCCACATGAGCCCTGTGGGGGCTGAACTGAAAGAGGAGGAGGAGGAGGGGAGGATGACATTGGAGCACAGGCAATGTGTAGCCAAATGGGTGGTTTTTGTACTCATGTGACAGGAGAGAAGTAGCAGGAGCAGCCAGAGGAGCGCCAGGGTGATGAGGAAGACGAGACAGAGGACCCAGACACACCGTGGAAGTATGCATTAGAGATGGAGGCAGGGAGTCCCTCCGAGTCACTTGCGCAAATGGCCCGATCCATGCTCACTTGCTTGCGTAGTGACAGTGGAATTGTCGACATTTGGCAGAGGGATGACTTCTGGCTCTCCACCTTGTTGGACCCTCGCTACCGGTCTAGAATGGGCGCTTTTTTTACACCCACTGAGAGGGAGGAAAAACTGAACTACTACAGAGACATCCTATGCAGTCAGTTGGCCGCTGCCTATCTGCATCATCGTCCATCCTCTTGCAGGTCTGACTGGGGGGGGGCCCTCTGCGCTCACGTTCCACTGCCATGGCTGCTGGGGAGGGGTGGCATGAGCAGTACCAGCTCCATCAGCAGCAGCCTGAGTCTACAGTCGCTGATGAGTAGCTTTCTTCACCCACATAGTGAAGAAACTACTCACCAGCAGCAGCAGGTAGACCTAGAGCAGGACCTGACCCAGCAGGTGGTGGCATACTTGGACAGCACCCTGCCAACCCACATTGAAGATCCGCTGGACTACTGGGCAGCCAAACTGGATTTGTGGCCGCAACTAGCAGAGTTTGCCCTGGAAAAGCTGTCCTGCCCGGACAGTTCATACTTGAGTAATTTGGTCAGTTTTGGCCCCGTGACTGCCCTAATAAGTGAAGTGTGCAGTGATTCTAAGAACAACGCTTGTCATGTGCATGTCATATTGACTCACAGTATTGTTTCACTACCAAAGCAGACTCCCTATGAGTGTTACTACAAGGCACAGTGTTCTACACCCCTATAAGGGCTCATGCACACGACAGTATTTTGCGTTCAGTATACTGGACCTTTTTTTAGCTCAGTATACGGAACATATACTGAACCATTCATTTCAATGGTTCAGCAAAAAATACTGAAGTGTCTCAGTGTGCATTCCGTTTCAGTATTTCAGTATTTACGTGCCGTGAAAAGATAGAACATGTCCTATTCTTGTCCGCAAATCACGGTGCTTGGCTCCATTCAAGTCAATGGGTCCGCAAAAAAAACGGAACACATACGGAAATGCATCCGTATGTCCTCCGTATCTGTTCCGTTTTTGCTGAACCATCTATTGAAAATGTTATGCTCAGCCCAATTTTTTCTATGTAATTACTGTATACTGTATATGGCATACAGAAAAACGGAACGGAATAACGGAAAGGAAACGGAAACACAACGGAAACAAAAAACGGAACAACGGATCCGTAAAAAACGGACCGCAAAACACTGAAAAAGCAATACTGTCGTGTGCATGAGGCCTAAAGGCTCTCAGCAGCCAGGAAATAGTCTTTTTTTAACTTAATTTGCCGCAAATATACTCGGATTGAGACAAATTTTTCGGGGAAACCAGCGAATCGAATTTTTGAAAAATTCTCTCATCTCTAATAACAATGTTACAAATTAAAAAACGAAATACAAGCTTGTTCCCATCCACCCTCACTCGCTGGAGCCATGCTTAATTAAACAACACAAGCCTCCATAAATCTACCATTTCTGGTTTGAATTAAGCAAGAGGCAATAATTTAAGGCCCAACTATTTACTCCATGATTGCTCTTTTTATTTCGTAGTTAATATACTTTTAGCAAGAATTGACATCCCCTGTTATAAACCATGGCCTGTCCAAAGAGTGGTGTGGGTACCATGATGGTCCCTTGTACAGTTTTTTTAAGATTTCACACCACGGTATACATTTAATTTGTATCTGTTGTTAATAATGTCTAATGTGAACTTCAGAGAAGATTATTAGTTTTCTACAATAAGAGGCAAAAAATGCAAAATACCATCTTAAAGTAAATCTGACAAAACGATGGGGTTTTAAGGAAAAGTGACAGTTGAATACTCTACAAAAACCACGCAAAAAGGCATCAAAATTGCAAAAACAACACATCTATTACAGCCTAAGGCCACTTTCACAATGGGCTTTTCTCTGCATTTATGGAAATGTTTTTTACCCTCAGAAACATGGGGGGAGATTAATCAAGAGAGGTGTAAAGGGAAACTGGCTTAGTGTCCCACAGCAACTATTCAGATTTCATCTTTAATTTTCCAAAGTATCTCTGAAAAATAAAAGATGGAATCTGATTGGTTGCCATAGGCAATATAGGGAACTTATATTGTGAGATCCACTGGAGACAGAGAGTGAAGATAACATCTGTAAAGCCCAGTGGAATACGTCACTGGGGGGGGAAATGTCAGTGCGTCTTATGGGGTGAATACTAATGAGCACTTCCATTATGGAAGCGCTCATTTGTACCGGAGGACCGAGAAGCGGTGAATGCAGCGCTCCCCGGGCTCTGTACTCACCGCTTCCTCTGCTGTCGACTGTGCTGTGACCTCACGCTGTGAGAGAGCTGGATCCTAAGAGCAGCGGCGTCCAGAGCAGGAGTGGTAAGGACATTTTTTAAATTTATTTGCTCTGAGGCATGGGGTCTGATCAGAGACATGGGAGGCTGATCTGAGGCATGGGGGTTGATCTGAGGTATGGGGGTCTCATCTGAGGCCTGAATGGGGGGTTATTTCTATTGGAGCTTTTATCTGAGGTCTGATTAGGGGTCATTTACATTGGGGTCTGAGCTGAGGTCTTATTGGGGTCCTATTAACATTGGGGGGTCTGATAGAGAGTCTTATTAACCTCTTCCGGACACATAACGTACTGTTACGGCATGTTGTCCCGGTACTTAAGGACACATGATGTACCGGTACGTCATGTGTATTTCCAATCACCACCACTCGGCGGGCGGTGATCGGAACCCGGTGCCTGCTCAAATCGTTGTGCAGGCACCTTGGCTAAATGCACGGGGGGGTCCCGTGACAATTCAATTCAGACCTGCGGTTTGCGGCTTTTCAATGTTGTGGCGGCGGCTGGCGGCGGTGGCATCAGGTCCCCATGGGGCTGCAGGGGGGACCCGATTGCATGGAAGGCAGTGCGATGCCTTCCTGAGGCATCAGCGCTGCCTTCCTGTGACGAGCCTGTGAGATCCAGCCCCCTGGATCTCACAGGCCGGAAGCTGTATGAGTAATACTCACAGTATTACTCATACAGCCAATGCATTCCAATACAGAAGTATTGGAATGCGTTGTAAAAGGGATTAGACCCCCAAAAGTTGAAGTCCCAAAGTGGTACAAAAAAATAAAGTAAAAAAAAGTTGAAAAATAAAGTTTCCCCCCCAAAAAAATTAAACGTTTCAAGTAAAAATAAACAAAAACGTCATTTTCCCCAAATAAAGTAAAAAAAATTGGTAAAAAATAGGAAAAATGTTTTACATATTAGGTATCATCGCTCTGTATCAACTGACTCTATAAACATATCACATGACCTAATCCCCCCAAAAAATTTACGTTTCAAGTAAAAATAAACAAAAACATAATTTTCTCCAAATAAAGCTAAAGAAATTGGTAAAAAATAGAGAAAAAAAAGTTGACATATTAGGTATCGCCGCGTCCATATCGACCGATTCTATAAACAAATCACATGACCTAACCTCTCAGATGAACACCGTAAAAAATAAAAACTGTGCTAAATAAACCATTTTTTTGTCACCTTACATCACAAAAAGTACAACAGTAAGCGATCAAAAAGGCGTATGCCCACCAAAATAGTACCAATCTAACCTTCACCTCATCCCGCAAAAAATTGGGTCACTGTTTTGGAGT
Source organism: Bufo gargarizans (assembly GCF_014858855.1). Lineage (NCBI taxonomy): Eukaryota > Metazoa > Chordata > Amphibia > Anura > Bufonidae > Bufo > Bufo gargarizans. Next base: position 228,480 of record NW_025334188.1, on the reverse strand, counting down.
TTCTACTCTAGGGGTGCATCAGGGGGGCTTCAAATGGGACATGATGTCAAAAAACCAGTCCAGCAAAATCTGCCTTCCAAAAACCGTATGTCATTCTTTTCCTTCTGTGCCCTGCCGTGTACCCATACAGCAGTTTACGACCACATACGGGGTGTTTCTGTAAACTACAGAATCAGGGCCATAAATATTCAGTTTTGTTTGGCTGTTAACCCTTGCTTTGTAACTGGAAAAAAATTATTAAAATGGAAAATCTGCCAAAAAAGTGGAATTTTGAAATTGTATCTCTATTTTCCATTCTTGTGGAACACCTAAAGGGTTAACAAAGTTTGTAAAATCAGTTTTGAATACCTTGAGGGGTGTAGTTTCTAGAATGGGGTCATTTGTGGGTGGTTTCTATAATGTAAGCCTCACAAAGTGACTTCAGACCTGAACTGGTCCTTAAAAAGTAGTTTTTTTGAAAATTTCTGAGAAATTTCAAGATTTACATGTACTCTATATTATATCTTTAGGGGTTGCCTGTGATTTTTGTCTCTTGGGCTGTGTATTATTATTATCTTATCTTATCTGGTCTCTGGTATTGACCCTTGATTTGTTTCCTGACACCCCTTCTGCCTGCTCCTTTGACCTTGACGCTACCTCCCAGATTTTTACCTCGGCTCTCTCTCGGATTTGTCTCTGCCTCCTCCCTTGTACTGACGTGACCTCCCAGACTGACCTCAGCTAGTTGACCCGCCTTGCCCTTCCCATTTCTGGGTACCTTGTTTGTCTACCTCCCTGTCTGCTCGGTTGCTACTTCTCGTTTGGCTGTCCGCATACCCTCGCTGTCTCTATCATCTCTGCTTGCACTTACGCAGGTCCGGGACCGTCGCCAAGTTGCGCCCTATCACCTAGGGCGGGTGGTGCAAGTAGGCAGTGACAGGGGTTAGGGTGGCAGCCCAGGGGGTGCACTTCCTCTCTATCTTCCTACCCGTTACAGCTGACCTGTAACATGTGCACTTGGCAGTCTAAGGCATCTGTGTTGGTCCCATGTTCATATGAGCCCTCATAGCTGAGAAAAATTAGGTTTTAATTTATTCAAATGAGCCTCTTGGAGCAACAGGGGCGTTACTATTACACCTAGAGGCTCAGCTCTCTCAGCAGCTGCTGCGCAATCTGAACTTTGATTGACAGGGCCAGGCGTGATGATGTTTTCACTGCATGGCCCTGTCATTTAAAGTGGAGAGGCCACGGTAGACAGAGCTGAGCCCCCAGGTGTAATGCAACACCCCCAATGCTCATAGAGGCTCATTGTCATATATTAAAACAATTTTTCTCAACAATGCAGGCACATATAAACATGGGACCAACACAGATGCCTTCAGCTGCCAAGAGCACATGTAGCAGGTCAGCCAATGTCATAGGTACAATTCTGCTGACAGATGCCCTTTAAAGATATTAAGTAGAGAGTGAGGGGACAAGGGTAGTTAGTTGAGGTCTGTAGTGTGAACTAGTCAGAAGTTGTCAAGCTATGGACTGTGGTTTTGTGACATAGGCCTCCTTGAAGAAGTTGGTTTTCAAGCATGATTAAAACTGTTCAGAGCCATGTGAAGAGATTATGGCCTTCAGGATATGCTGGTGTACGCCTCTACATCAGAGATATTTCTTGGCAGGTCTTCTAACTCAGAACTGGTGTACTGTACCTGATATACAAACTGAAAAAAATGGTGTGTATTAAACAGGCAGGAAATGCTCAAACCCATAGGCAGTTGTGCATATATATATATATAGGGGAGCAAATCCTGCACTTGTGGCCCGTTGCTAATGACGATCCCCAGCAAAAATGCCTACAATGGAGGATGCCCGCAGCGAACCACAAGTACCACAATAGAGATGCACCTGTGAGGCCTGGGAGATATCAGCCAGTCTTGAGTGGGACTCGCAGACTCCTCCCTCCTCCCATTGGTAGCATGGTTACATGCTGGAGGTAACTGGTGAGTTTTTTGTGAGTCGGCCTCATGCTCCTGTAATTTGCCCACTGGCTCCTGGTATTGCCCATATGGCACAGGTAGGTGAGTGTTAGGTCCCGGGCTACTTGAGAAACCTTGGCGCAGTGCTCGGGCTCAGACATGTCCTACACTGTAGGACATGTTGGCTAATCTCTCAATTTTAAAATTATTTTGAGGGTTTAGTAAGACCGCAGAGTGCACCTGTCTTTGCTATTATTTTGTTATATTGTACTGTACCTGAATAGTCAAGGCTTTATAAGTAAGAATTATTGGGCATTGTGGGGTTTTATTTCACAGGCCAACAATGTTCAGTGTTACTAAATAAGAGGTTAATAAAAAAGTAATAAGTCAGTGAAATCCTTGGATATTTTCAAAGAACATTCTTCATTTACTTACTGTAAATTGCTCAACCACCCTTATGAATCCTCCAAGCCTTGAATAGGAAACGTTCCAGTGGCTAACATTAGTGTAATTAAGTAGATTTTCGGTTAATAAAAATGTGTTTAAATACTATGTCTATATTACAGCAATTTCCATGGCCGGATCATCTTTATTAAAAGGATAGACATTTATTATACCAACTTATATACTCATTATGGTTTTCCAGAAAACAGACGATACACTGGGCAGCTAAACATCACAGTTACTAGAATATAAAGTTATAAAGCAACAAATATGGGAAATATAAAAATGACTTCTATTTAAACTCTTAAAAAAATTAAATGATTAATAGATATCTGCAAGTAGAATGCAAACAGCAGCCTTGTGTATATACAGTATTAGAGGGGTTGGCCCATTGATGGTAAATCGCTAGCATATAGACATCAATGTCAAATAGGTGGGTTTCCCACCTCAAGGGCCCACTTCTATCTGCAGAACAGGGCCCCCAAAGTAAAGGAGAGTACACTGCGCATGTGCACCATGCTTTCCCTTCACTTCTGTGGGAGTGTTTGGAAGTTCCCATAGCGGTGAATGGACAGCATACCGCAATCACTGTGATGGCACTGCCGGAAATAGCCAATCAAATGATTGGCTATTTTGGTAACTCCTATAGAGGTGAATGGAGAGTGGCTGCACTTGCACTGTGCTCTATCCTTCACTTTGGGGGGTTCATTCTGAAGACAGGAGCAGGTCTCAAAGGTGGGACCTGGAACTATCTGAAATTGATGGCATATCCTAGAAATCTGGCATCAATATCTGAGATGAATCAATCGATGAGGAAATAAATAATGCCTAAATGATGCAATCTGGAGCCCTGGTTCCCCCTTCCCATGTGATGACTGAGCTTTCATTCTTTACAGGGATTTTCCAGGATTACTATAGTTTTTAACAGATATGTTCATGTAGCTGCTAACCTCAAGTACATCTTCCCCAAGCTTTAGTTTTCAATTTTGAAACACCTGACCCATTTTCACCATGCAAACCAATCATTCTGGTTAGTTTACATCCTGTATGTAGCACTTCCTGTTGCTGTATCCAACCAAACCCATGATGCACTTCTCTTTTTTCTGCCACAGCTCCAGCCCCGCCCCTAACAATACCCAGCTAGTTTATAGCTCCTCCATCCCAGCTAGTTACATAGACACTCCCCTATCACTGAGACACCCATGGACATAACATCATGGACATGGTCATGTGACCACAGGAAGATAGGACAGTAAAAAATCAGAGCTACCTTCATAAATGATTATTGTACACAATGTTGATACAAACCAGAAAATACCTTTAAGACCCACACTACTATCCAAAATAGGTTAAATTTTAACATAGTTTGATAGTTTACGCCTAAATTTGAACTTAATAAAATATAGTGCAAAGCTTTCTGTTGCTTATATTAAAAAGCAGAAGAAAACTGTAAAATCTATAACAAACATGGTGTATTATCAATGTAACCAATAATGACAATCAAATATACAAAAAATGAAAATACATTAAAATTGTTTGGGTGTCAGGAAGAGTATCCCTGGTAGTAGTCCTCAGTCACAGGTTTCTCAGATCTTTAAGGTTTTGGCCACCATTTTATTCCTCCAAGACAGCCAGTAAAAATAGGAGTAACTTTAACAATAGTGGGGGACATTCAAATCTTCCCCATTCATGCCATTTTTCTAAATTGGCGAGAAAAGGGGGAAGGTGGGCCGACAGGACCAGCTCATTTATCATTTTCCAAGCCGAGTTTTGGTGTGGAAAATTGCTTAAATCTACTCCAGCATGAAGGCTGGCATAGAGTTAAAGGGGTTCTGCAGTTTGTTTAAACTGATGATCTATCCTCTGGATAGATCATCAGCATCTGATCGGCGGGGGTCCAACACTTCATCTGGCTTTCTCCTATGCCATAAACGTTAATCTACTGTCCAAACGCAGACTGACATTATATAAATTGATAAAAAAATGTGACCTACATACACTAGACGTTTAATATGAATGAATGCACACTAGAAGACCAAAACTACATAGTTATCTGAGTATTATACATGTTCTTGTTGTATCAGATGTGCTTATTGGACTAGGAAACCCAGTCCAAACCAGGACCAAAACCATAAATCATTATGTTATCTCCACCAAATGTTAAAGGGGTTCTCCAGGAAAAGACATTTATGACATCCTCAGGATAGGTTATCAGTATCAGATCTGCAGGGGAGCAACACCCAGGACCCCCACTGATCAGCTGTTAGAAGAGGCCTTGAGTGTCGCACCCTCTTCCTAGGCCAGTGACATCACTGTACATCAATCACATGGCCTAGTTGCAGCTCAGCCCCATTCAAGTCAATGGGACTGAGCTGCAATACCAAGTGCTGCCACAGTATGATATATGGCGCTGTCCTTGGAAGGCTGCCGGGAGCCTGCATCGCTCACCAGTACTTCGGTGAGTGCAGTGGTTCCCTGAAACAGCTGATATCGGGTGTACCAGGACTTGGACCCTATTGCCCGCTGATGTGATAATGATAACCTATCCTGAGGAAAAGTCATAAATATATTTTCCAGGATAACCCTTTACATTCGGAATTTTACATTTGGGTTCTTACCTATACCACCTTTGATGATGATTGCCATTTTTGACCAAAGGCTTGCATAATGGTGCTGAGCCATGAAAGCCCAACCCATGAAAAACCTAATGGCAAAGACTGTGCTTTAAATTGTTAGGTCCACAAAGTAAAAAGGTAGTGTACAAAGTATAATATACAATATTACACGTAGAGAACAGTAGTATTTATTTTGCCTATACATGCAGAATATTAAAGAGATCGTCTTAATGTCTTTTTGAAATGAAGCCGGGCTGGTGGTCAACTCATCACCATGGGTCCAGCTTCTCAGGTTGTTTAAAAAAGGCTGCAAAGTAAGAATGCTTTCAATAATAGAATTGTTAATAGTTTAAATTTACATTTATCCAGCGTCGATTCTGTCTGGGATTATCTGAAAAAACAGAAGGATTTGAAAAAGCCAACATCTACAAAAGATCTGAGGTTAATTCTCCAAGATGTTTGGGACAATGTACCTGCTGAGTTCCTTCAAAAACTGTGTGCAAGTGTACCTAGAAGAGTTTTGACACCAAATATTGATCTGATTTACATTTCTCTTTTGTTCATCCTATTTGCAAAAAGCACCCCAAACTGCCAGCAGTACCTCAAGTAGCCAGCAGTGTGTTTCTAATGATGATTTTCTTCCTGCAGTCAGATGCGGTAAAAGCAGCAAAAACTGTTCTTTTATCCCCTGAGCGCGCTATTTATCCCCTGAGTCACGCTTGAAGTCAAGCGGGCAGCGGCCTCCTCGCTTCAAGTCAAGGTAACCGGGCCCCTTCCCTGCCCCTTCACTGTGACTGACAGCCCTTATGCAGAGAGTTTGGCTTGCTTTGCCGAACAGCCGTCTGTCAGTCGCATAAAACATTTTTTTGAATGTCTTGACTGTGTTTCTTTTTCATTCCAGCTGTACAAATCCTCCAATATAGTTTGGTCATCCATTTACTGCTGCTGTGAGGGGAAGATGTTATCTAAAGGATAATCCTCATGATAATAGTGGGCATAGAAATGGGCTAATGGTTTGCCAGCTCTATTATACTCTTGATAGGACTAGGTAAGGATGCCACTAGAAGAACATTGCATTGATTAGTGTAACGTGTGATGCTCTAACTGAGTCACTACAGGGAGTCTCTCTCTGGTTCCAATGGTGACTTGCTGAGAGAGTTAAAGGGGTTATCCAAACTATAAAACATTCCCCCCCAATGCCCGGGCCCCTAATATAGATTATACTTACCCCACTCCCTGACACCCGCGTTGCTCCAGATCCCAGCACCCCCGCCACTGCATCATTCCGTTGCACGGATCAAAACATTTTCCAATGTGGGGAGCAGCCAGTAAAAGGCCGTGATGAGGACAAGCATCCCTAGCATCACCCGCGCTGCTAGGGAGGCTTGTCCCCGTCATGGCCTGCTATTGGATGCCCCCTCATTGCTGGATGTTTCAATCTGCACGACAGGGCCATGCAGGGATCAGAAATGATGCGGGAGCAGGGTAAGTATAAGCTATATGAGGGGCCCGGGCATTGGGGGGCATGTTTTATAGTTTGGATAACCCCTTTAAGTGAGACCGTCTGGCATACAGATAGTCCAAACAAAGAGGAAGCTAAAGAAGCGGGACAGGAAGTAGAATACATGGAATAAAAAATCATATCCCAAAAACATCCACCTGTTTTTTATTTGATAAAAAGCTACATAGAATATTCACATATTAGCTACTAATATGTTATAAAAAAAAATGATAAAATTCACTCCTTAATGAGAGATTTTGTGGAGAACATCTCTAAATGTATAAATTGCTAGAGATGAAGAGTATCATTATTGTGCATATTATCAGTAAATATTATAGTGTATACAGATATGTACTAATAAAGTACCAGTCGCTAAATATCAGTTGCAGCCTAATCTTTGGTCATTTCGAGGCAGGTCATGGTTCATCATTGTCTTTAGATTTGCCATAAAGATCTATGACTCTGCTGCTTGTTTCAAGTGTTTAATTTTGTGTCCTGTGAATGGCGGTTGTTGGCTGATGAAACATTGCATTATAAAGTGTTGCGACTGCCAGATTAGTGATCCAAAGAAAGGGTCACTATGCCTCAGGAATCCCAGTACACAGTGAATGAGCGGCCAACATAGATCACTCGGTCATGCTGAATTAACCCATAACCCCATATCTACACTGCAATAAGGGAAAGCTCACAGTACTGACTGATATATGTCTCACAGGTCTTTTCATCAAGCTCTTAGATTGCTTCTGGGTGTTATAAAGACTTTAAGAAAGTCATTGTGATTATATAACTCAACAGTACTTTGCACCTACTATATCTTGCGCATTCACTTTGTGTAATTTATATGGAGAATGTGGGAACATTTAGCTAGGAATTAGGAAAAATGCTTTGGCCAAAATGTCTTGTTTTCATACAAAGTGGATTTCTGCTTCAACAAGATGTTCTTGTTCTATGTCTGGGAATGCTTCCTATACATTAAATGTACCCACCATAGCTAGAACCGCACACACATTAAAACACTCCATTGCACTGGGTGCATTATGTTTTCTTGATACGCTAAGACCCTGCAAGTACGGTAAGCATAGATATCTTACCTATGAATATTGATAGATATGTATTATCTTTATACATGTGTAGTAAACAGTAAGACACATCATTGCTATGAGGCCCAGAGACCGCTCTTCTGTCAATATTTGGCCATATACTTTAGACAGCCAGTCCTATTCCCCCCCCCACACACACACACACACACACTCATAAACATGCCCGCTTAGCCGAGCATGCATGTGTTCTTAATAGGGAAAGGGTAGAAAACTACTGACAGACAGCTCTGGCAGTAACTTATCGCCCCATAGAACAAAAGGATCGGGAAAACTTTATACATATTAGATTTTCGGCCAGTTCCGGAGAAATTGGTGATCTTGGCTGACCTTAAAGGGGCTGTCCACTCTTTCAGTATTGATGACCTATACCACTCCGTACTAGTGTTGGTACAAATGCTCATTCCGGATAATTGCCACCTATAAATTTGGCACCTTGTTTGTCGGTAAATACATCTTTTATGGGGCATATAAATTATGGTTTTCCAGCATCAGAATGTCCTATGCAAACAGGGATGTGTTGCCGGCAAACAATGAATCTATTTGGGAATGTACAATCACAGTAGCTATCACTTGTCCACATCCCAATACAGAGGAGATGATGCTTGCATGTTAATGCAGCAATCATCCCTGCTTAAAGGGGTTATCTGAGACTAACAAATTCCCCCTCATATGCCAAACCCCTCACACTGAATCTACTTACCTGGGTCCCCGCTCCCTGCGGCCCTCCTGGTCCCCGCACGGCCACAGCTGCTTCTTCCCGTGCGCGGATGAAAACATCCGGTCGGGGGAGCAGCCAATGGCAGGTGGAGCCTCCGTAGCATCGTGGGTGACACTAGGGAGGCTCGTCCCCGTCACCTCCTACCATTGGCTGCTCCCCCCGACACCAGGTGTTTTCATCCTCGCACGGGAAGAAGCAGCTGTGGCTGTGCGGGAACCATGAGCGGCATAGGGAGCGGGAAACCAGGTAAGTACAACCTGTGTGAGGGGCCCGGCATATGGGGGAGTCTCGGATAACCACTTTAACGATCAGGCAATGAATGGGAACAAATAGTCTATTCTGATCTATGCATAGGAAGGTGTAAAGGGGCCTTTAGTGAGCAGGAGGAAGCAGGAGAAGGGACTGATAATAGAAAGAAGCATTTTTTCTGATAGGATATATTACAAAGTTTCTTAGTTCTGATTATACTATTGATTTAAAGTAAAAAATAAAATAAAAATACAATAGTAACTCTGTTACTATTGCAGTGGTGTATGCAATGGGAGAGCTACTATATAACAATGGCTATATAGAGTTGATGTCCCAATTCCACAGCCAAATCTGCATTTGTATGAATGTAGTGTGTGTACTTTGTATATGAATTGTGTGTTTTAACCGCCTTGTCGCATTTGTTTTAAAAAGTAGGTACAGTTATTTTACATACCGATTTTGCAATTCAAATAATGCAAACCAAATGTGCTTGCATCCTGATAGATTTTAGAAAAAGGCTGTGCCAGAGTAAGTAATGCCACTAAATCAGACGCCAGATGGTGTGAAGAACAGATCTGGGCACAAACATTGCTTTGCCTCCTTTGGATTAGCGACACAGGGTAAGCAAGTAAATAGCTATCACCCCATGTTATAACTGCAAACACTCGCAGACACAGATCTGAACAGCCACCATCTTCCAAGCTCCTGTACGCCGCTCACAATAAATCATAGACGTTCTTTTTGAATGCCGGTTTCAAACGCTTTTCTATTACGCTACTAATGTAGAGTAATGGTGTCTTTCATCCCAATAGCAGTACATTTGTCCTTATTACATTAATTCCCCCCCTCAGATGCAAAATGCAATCTGAATAGGCGCTGGGGTAGATTTGCATTTAGATTTGTGCGGCTTATCCTGTAATCCGCCTTTATTTATAAGTGTTAGGACTGATTTATCGTTATTTGTGAGTCCGCAGCATTATCTACAGCTCTATGACATTACATAAACAAGCCTGATGTCTCCTATAACAAAGACTGACAATGTCCAGAGGTGATGAAAGCTCAACTAGCAATCCACAAGAGACCACAGCGAGGAGCCAGGACTCCGGAAAGCAATCTGCACAATGTCACCAATCTGTCATAGATTCTTGTCCATTTGATATATAACTCGGTAAAATATGTAACTCTATTTAGTGCAGCAATCATTGTATTTGCTCAGGTTTTATTTTGAGGCGTTTAATGAAATATCAAATGGGGTGGAATCGGTCACTATTTACTCATTAACGTAATTATTGGATTCCAGCAAAAATGGAAAATTATGTAATTTTCCACCATGTCCACAAGATCATCAGTATAAAAGCAGCTGTAATAATCTGCATAAAGAAAGAATGGAGACTTTACTCCAATTTATCATTTTTGTTTGGCTTCAGCTTTGGTTTTAGAGATTTCAAAGGAGGTTTAAAGGAGGTCTACCTTTGGCCAATAAATGGCTCCACTATTGTCCATGAACTGTGAAGAGTATTGCCGCTCAGACCCATAGACAGCAGTGACGCTCATTTTAGAAAAAAAACTACGTATTATCTATCCACTGGTGATCTCCATTAATCCCATAAGGAATGAAGCGGCGTCATGCATGCAGGGTGACCATAGCTCTGTTCAAATAGGGAACTGGGGATCCCTATTCTCATGAGTGTGGGGGTTCCAGTGGAGGGACCACCACCAATCAGACACTTATCAGCTATGAAGTGGACAGGTTAATATGGTGGGACAACCCAGAAGCAGTGTCAGAAGTCAGACAATGGCATGAATGTAATGAGGCCAACAGCAAGTGTGACCTATGTAATAATGTTGAGGACTGCTAGTCAATGGCACTATGCTGCACTTCCTGCACAGGAGTTGTGCAGCGAAACCTATGAAGTTTCCGCTCAGAAGATGATTTTTAAGCGGAGATAAAAGTCCTGCATGCAGAACTTTTGTCTCCGCTTAAAAATCATCTTCTGAGCGGAAACATAACTGACCCCATTATAGTCTATGGGGTCCTAAGGGTTCCGTTTGACTCAGTTTGGCGTCAGTTATGTGCCTTTTCCATCCTTTCCATTCTCCTGCTCCTAAACGGAGAAGGAGAACGGAAAGGCTGAACGGTGATGTGAACGAAGCCTTAAGCAAAATAAGCTAGGTTTGAATAACTCACTTTCTCCCACATGCTTAACAATTCCCACCCAAGGTGGCCACACAATTTTGTAAGTAAAACCAAGATACTGTGGGGGGTTCAGTCAGCACAACCCTGTATGCAGGTACACATACAAACACAAATGCAATGGCACTCTGCAACCAGCACTCTGCCCTGCCTCTATGCTGGATGTTGAATGAGGCATTAGTGTACATTTTGTCCAAAGCGTAATAAGCCACTCACCATGTCAAGGTCACCTCTATGAGTGGTAAAACCAAGATACTACCTGCAAAATCATGACCTTGAACTTTTGTAGACGCTGTGGAAAAATGAAGACAACTACATGTTAATGTTATAGACGAGCATCTGCTCTTTGGTTTCTTATTCTATAAGGATGGAAGAATTTTTATTAATTATGAGAAATTCAAGTTTTTGCCAAGACACATTTCAAGAGTGGACAAGTCCTCCTTAAGTCATTCTGCAGATCAGTCAGACCCCCAGTATAAACCTCTTTTATACACAACACAGTTTGACTGTGGTGTCTAGGTTTTGAAGGTCCACCATGAATTTATACAGGAAACCAGCATTTCCACCATCATCATCACTGTACACAAAGTTCATTATAATTTCTGTAATTGGTCAATTAAGTTAATTATGGTAATTTCATAACAATTGTCCTAAACAGCAGAAAGCTGCTCAAGATCGTCTTCTCATAATCCTTTAAGGCCAATATCTATGTCAGAACTTGGGTCTACTTGAGGATCTCCTAGTATTCTCTTTCTCGATTGATCCCATGAGTAACAGTGCTGCTTCAATTATCCTGGAGAATATATGTGAACAGAGTAAAATAAGCAACAGAGAAAAAAAATCACAAGTGAGGGCCACAGGATTGAGGGAGGTAGGCAGATTTAAACATTATACCAGTTTACAGGTCTTCTTAACACTAAAGGCGTGTAAAGGGAAGCAGGAAAATTGGAGCTTTGTATGTGCTTTAACCAAATAAATCTATATACGTTATATACACCAATGTATGGTATTGCCAAAATCAAGTAAACCTATAAAAAATTACAAATGTCTGATAATATTGAATGCAATTTTTCGCTACCATAAAATGGTTTGCAGAATGATAAATGTACCTTAAAGGGAGTCTGTCACCTCCAAAGCAGGTTTCACCGTAAGCATACCACTTGGTAGGGTAGGTGCTCAAATATTAAAGATAAAAAACTCCAGGCAAAATGTGTGCCAAGTGCAGTTGTAATGGCTTGGACAGTGTAAAAATCTCACAGACACATGCCTGGGGCTACTTTCACACTAGCGTTTTTGCTAGATCCTGCAGGGTTCAGCAAAAACGCTTCCGTTACTGATAATACAACCGTCTGCATCCGTTATGAACGGATCCGGTTGTATGATCTTTAACATAGGCAAGACGGATCCGTCATGAACTCTATTGAAAGTCAATGGGGGATGGATCAGTTTTCTATTGTGTCAGAGAAAGTCCCCATTGTACTTGCATTGTGGGTCATGACGTAATCCGTCTTGCTCCGAATCCCAGGACGGAAAGCAAACTGCAGCATGCTACGGTTTGCTCTTCGGTATGAGAACAGAACGGAATGCATTTTGGAGCATTCTGTTCTGTTCAGGCTACGTTTTGTCCCCATTGACAATGAATAGGGACTAAACTGAAGCGTTTTTTTTCCAGTATTGAGACCCTATGACGGATCTCAATACCGGAAAATAGAAACGCTAGTGTGAAAGTGTGAATAGTTTTCGTATAGCAGGCACTCTACCATCCAGAACTGTACTGATATATTGCACAAAGAGAGGTATAATAAAAGGATGTATATCACAGTAACCAATTAATTGGGTGTATTAACTACTTGAGTATATAAAACAATGTATAAAATCATAGAAACATTTTCATACATAAAATTTCTAAAAATATACAACTTATTACAGTAATTTAAGAAAAATGTAAATGAAAATAAAATATTAAAAGTATAAAATATTCCGGATCAGTCAGTCAACAGTTATGATTCAATATGTCCGTGTACAGAAATAATAGTTCAGTGATTGTGAAAAAATAAAAAATAAATAAAATTAAATTAGGTCCAGTGTGAAATTAGGTCCAGAAAAATGAGTGAATAACTAAACTCCAGTGATTGTGAAAAATCAATAAAGATACCGTAACTCAAAAATGGTAGGAAGAATTATAGAAACATGATTTGAGTCTATAAGTGTAATTAGTGGGTATTGTAGAGAAGTTGATACAAACACCATAATAGAATGATTGGTATTACAATGGTGATATAAAATTGGTGATAAAATTGTTCCTCTGTGACTTTGGGTATTTAGTGTATCAAATGATAATACTTGGTATCATACGGAATATTTTGTGTTGTCTACTATGTAGCTGGATTACCGTACTGTTGTTTTGATGCGATCTCCTCCCGGCTGTATTCTTTCAGCACCGAGTCGGGGTTGGCGTCCCACGTGTTGGCGCACTTTTGCTCCCGAATTATAATTACGGGCTGTATGGATTGCCGGGTAATTAAGTTGCTGCAGGTTGCGGATGTGTGTGGGTGTTGTAGGATTCTCACCCCTTTGGGGATTGTAGGAATCTCACCCCAATTACTAGCCCGGCTGTATTCTGCAGCAGGCGAATTACTGTCCCTTTTTTAAAAAGGGGGGCCTTTTTGCACTATAAGAAGATTCTTTTAAAATTGCTTTCACGTATTCCCAGAGAAAACCTTTTTTAGCAGAGCACCTAAACCATTTGACACAACAGGTGAGCCACCACACGTTTTCCTATGCTAGTGTGAAAGTAGCCTAAGCTGTTTTCATGATTTCCAAGGATAGGGTTGTTACATTAGGAAAAATTACAATTAGTTTCAAACCATTAAATACATTTCAATGTGTTTTCCTAGTGAGGGAATTTGAAAAAAATCAATTAATCAATGTGTAATTTGCACTTAAAACTGCTTACTACAACCCGTTATTGTCTTATTACCGCAGGACATATTGAGACGTTAATTTCGGAGGTATAGTTAGCGTGAAAAGGAGAAAGTGCCTAGATCATGTCGGTAAATATGCTAACTATAATCACAAATGTATAATGATTATATATGTATTTAGCCACTAAGATTGTGAATGGCTGACTTTCTCCTCTGGGAGGAAATATTCTCTATAAATAAGATATAGAATGAGAAGGAAACTAAACAAATTCCTTTCCTAAAGCACATTTTATTTTCTTAGCAGGAAATATGGCCAAGCTGAGAAAATCAATACCAGCCCATTCTAGGTGGCAGAAATATAGCTTCTGGGTGAGCTTATCTCTCTGCCAAACTCTCCATCTACTAGTATGTGTAAGTGTATATATATATATATATATATATATATATATATACACACATTTCAATAAATTAAATTAGAATAACATCAAAAAGTTAATTTATTTCAGTAATTCAACAGCTAATAAAAACCCAAACGTCAGTACTTCTGAAAATTAGAATATTATATAAGCCCAATTAAAAATTGTTTTTATCTATAGAAGTGTTGGTCTAATAAAAAGTATATACAATCTATGCACTCAATACTTGGTCCAGGCTCCTTTTGCATGAATTACTCTATCATTGCATAGAGACGATCAGCCTGCGACACTGCTGAGGGGTTATGGAAGCCTAGGTTGCTTTGATAGCGGCCTTCAGCTCGTCTGCATTGTTGGGTCTGGTGTCTCATCTTTCTTTTGACAATACCTGATAGATTCTCTATGGGGTTTAGGTCAGGCGAGTTCACTAGCCAATCAAGCACAGTGATACAGTGGTTATTAAACCAGGTATTGGTACTGTTGGCAGTATAGGCAGGTGGCAAGTCCTGCTGGAAAATGAAATCAGCATCTCCATAAAGCTTGTCAGCAGAGGGAAGCATGACATGCTCTAAAATATCCTGATAGACAGCAGCGCTGACTTTGGACTTGATATAGCACAGTGAACCAACACAAGCAGATGACATGGCTCCCCAAACCATCAATTACTGTGGAAACTTCATACTGGACCTCAAGCAACTTGGATTGTGCATCTCTTCACTCTTCCTCCAGACTCTGGGATCTTGATTTCCAAATGAAATGCAATATTTACTTTAATCTAAAAAAATAGGACTTTGAACCTCTGAGCAACAGTCCAGTCCTTTTTTTCCTTAGCCCAAGACACTTGTAAAGGTGACTCTGGGTCTTGACTGGCTTAGAACAAAGCTCTTGGTGGCTCTTGAAGCATTGACTCCAGCCACAGTAGTACACTCCTTGTGAATCTTGGCTAAATTCTTGAATCGCCTTTCCATTTAACTTTTCATTAATATGCTTGGATAGAGTTGACTTCTGGACAACTGTCATGTCAGCAGTCTTCAACATGATTGTGTAGCCTACCAAACCAGACTGAGGGACCATTTAAAGGCTTAGGACAACTTTTCAGGTGTTTTGTGTTGATTAGGTGATTAGAGTGTGACACCATGAGTCTACAATATTGAACTTCTTCACAATATTCAAATTTTCTGAGATACTGACTTTTGGTAAGCTATAATCACCAACATTAAAATAAATAAACGCCTAAAATAGATCACTCTGTGTGTAATGAATCTATATAATATATGAGTTTTACTTTTTGGAATTGAATGACAGAAAAATATTAACTTTTCTATGATATGCTAATTTATTGCGATGCACCTGTATATGTGTCTGGCTAATATTCTGATATATACAGATTGAACCCCGCAGTGGTAGAAACAGGCATAGTTTGAAGTTCCTGGGCCCCAATCCAATATCTGGAACAAGGCCTCTCACCTACCGCTTACTATTTATAATACTAGTATCATATTAAGGGGCAAATGGTGCTTTGGAGAACCTTAGGCTCCCTGGGCCCAGCTATAACTGCTTCCTCTGCACTACACACAATACTTATGCCTCTGCATAAAATAGCAGTAGTTAAACTCTAGGCTCACTGACCCAGATTCACTATTGAATCAATTTTGTCTACAATCTTGTCTCATTTTGGCACGAAACATATCATATCATGTGGCTTAGTAAGGAAGGAGGCATGGCATAAAATATGACTTTTTGCACCAAAATGCACCAGAATTTCTGCCTTACAAATCTGAAATAAAATAAGACAAATAAATGTGTTTACAGGCAATCTATGAATGTGCCAGATTTATCCTACAACCTGAGTCACAGTGATACTTCTGGCACTATTAGACCCTGTCTAGATCATTACATTGTCTGGGCCACTGTGTCTCCAGATCAGAGATCAGTATTCTGCATTTTGACAGTATAAAGGATGTGCTTGGCCTTGAAAGAACATTATTACAGGAGGTGGATCAGTTTATAGATTATATTTTCACTTATAGTTCGGTTTGCTAATATTAACATAAACCCCATGATTTTTTAGATCTAATTAGCTGTCCTCCTTGATTTGCGTTGACATGTTCAGTGTGGTTTGACACTGCATTCTTCCCTGCCAGTGTTACTGGCAGAACAGGTCATCTGGCTCTCTCTGTGACTTATTGTGTTGTTTAGCTATGTTTATGTGCCTGGCAGTGTGCTCAGTACAGCGGCGTCATGTGGCGCTGCCATATAACAATTTTTATGTCTTTCCCTTGTCACTCTATTTTAACTCCTGCTGTAATTGTTAAGGTCCATGCTTGTGCTATATGAAACAATATTATTGTGATATATTGGTCCACAGCATTCATTCATAGCATTATGTACTCTATAGTAAGTATGACAGAAGAAAGAAGCAATAGATAAAGAAAATATTCCACAGCTTGTGTTAAGTATTATATAAATGGACACTGAATAATTGTATAAAGACCATGCATGCAACTCCAAAATGTGTGTTCTGTCTCTGTATCTTTAGTAAGCACCAATACAGCCAATGGACAAATAGTTTGAATATCTCATATCCATATTTGACCCATTGTAAGAAAATGTATATATACTGCTTTGATGCCTCCACCCATGGGCGTAGGGATCACCATAGCAGCCATAGCAATGGCTATGGGGCCCTACGCCAGTGGGGGCCCGGGCTGCCTGCTGAGGATTATTATAATTTTTTTCATTCATGTGGTATAGCTACAAGGGTCGCAGGCCCCTCCAGGACAGACAGAGAAGGCGCTATCTGTAGGCTGTGGGCAGTGCGATAGGGGGTGGCTGGAGGCAGAGAGGCGTACCTGCAGTGAGGAGAGGGAGTGGTCCCGCTCCCAGTCTAGGCGGCAGTCCTACTGGCCAGAAGTGGAAGAGGCGGAGCGTACAGCGAAGCTGCGTGCTGCTAGGCCTGGCAGCACTGCTGGAGTGTGGGCGCGCAGACGTTCAAGTGGCTGTGAGGTGAGGGCTGGCTGACTCTGGGACTGGTTAAATTTACTCTGGAGTCCTGGACCATTATATCTAGGGAGGAGGGGGGAGCAGGACCCTGGAGGTCTGGACCAGTACATTTAAGGAGAAGGGGGGGAGCAGGACCTGGAGGTATGGTCTGGACCATTATATAGGGGGGAACACGACACTGGACCATTATATCTTGGGAGGAGGGGGAGCAGGACCCTGGAGGTCTGGACCATTATATTTAGGGGGAAGCAGGACCCTGGAGGTCTAGACCAATTTATTGAGGGGGGAGCCGCAGGATCTCCAAGGTCTAAACCATTAAATTGTGGGGGGGGGAGCAGGACACTTGATGTCTGGACCATTATATCTGGGGACTGGCGGTGGGAGATTTAGGATGGGTGTGGGGGTGGGATGTCTTGGAGGAGTGTGGGGATGCTGGGGTGGGAGATACTGGAGGGGTGTTTGGGTGGGAGCTCTGGAAGGGGTGGGAGGTCTGAGAGGTATGTGGGGCTGGGAGATCCGGGAGGGGGGCCCATAATTTTTTTTGCTATGGGGCCCAGTCATTTCGAGCTACGCCCCTGCCTCCACCCTGAGCCTCCACTGGTTGCCCATACAATACCTGATTCAATTTAAACTGCTCATTCTTACCCACAAAGCTCTCCACAGTGCTGGGCCTCCTACATCTCCTCCCTTATCTATGTCTACCACCCTACCTCTGCTCTCTATTCTACCAATGATTTATGAATAACATCCTCCATAATCCAAACCTCTCTGTCCCCTCTCCAAAACTTTTGGTGAACTGCATCAGTTCTCTGCAATGCACTACCCTGGACAATCAGGTTAACTCATTTCATTCAACAGAGTCCGCCACACCCCATGCACTGAAAAACACTACAGATATCGGCTGGTGACTCAGATATACAGCTTTATATCTAGTCTTCTATTTTGATAATATGGCTAGATAATTGTACAAAACAAGCACTTCTTTGTGCCACCTCAGTCTCCTTACAGATTGTAAGCTCTTGTGAGCAGGGCCCTCACTTTTCTTTTTTAAATGTTGATTAGTTATGCTGTAATGTCTGATTTTGTTTGTACATGAATCTTCTAATTGTACAGTGCTGTGGAATATGCTGGCACTATGTAAATTAAAGATTATTATTGTACAATATATATACTGTATATATTGTGGGGACTCACTTTGGTAGTCAGGACAAGCGGACGCAGTATAGAGGCAAAAGACCAGTTTATAACTCAAAAACTTCAGTGTTTATTCACATTTGTTGCAAGTACAATAGTACGACAGTTCATTTGCAGTATTGGTGTTAGTTCACACCCAGATAGTTCAAAAAACAAAACAGTCACCTTTTGTACTGGGTGTTAATCCACACCCGACTGGCATAGCTCAGAACAGAGCAGTCCTCCCGGATTCAGGCCTCCAGCCTGGCACAAGGCTCAGATCCCAGTACAGAGATTGCCAGAACTCCAATGTCAGAGAGAGACAATTCCCCACACCTGACACTGCTGGCTGTTTTTTATAGGCCGGACAAAACCCGGCCTGGAACGTGGGGAGTAGTCACCCACCCAGCGAGAGCCGTCCCAGACCAGCTATTTACAGCCATACTAAATAGCAAAGTGTCAAACAGCAACTGCTGCTGACACATGAAAACTGGCTCTTACTCCACCGAGGCCAGGAACCTCGGTGACACATACCTATCATCCATGATGATTCCTTGTACCTTCTTTTTATATATATATATATATATATATATATATATTCTTCACACAATTTAAGTTCCCTATCATAGCAAGTTTTTGTAAATCTCAAACTCAAGAAACTCTTGAAAACATGTAAATTCTCTGTAGAAGAGTCCATGATCAAATTCTCCAAGGGAACCCATAAGAACATGGTAACAAAAGGTAACAAACCAGCTAGTGACTCGAGGTGGCAGCATTCCTAAGGACTATGACACAGTACCAAAAATAAGAACTCACGGTCCGAGTGCCTATGGTTCTGTGTTACAGAGCTTTAGGCTTTCCTTTTTTTTTTTTTGTATGGTGCCAGTTTTCTCCCATACAAGGATTATGGCATCATGTTCTATTTTATAACTCTGTATGAAATTTGAGCATACAAAGATACAGTTTAGGGCCATACATTTCCTTGGGAGCCATATGTTAAGAATCTATACAATTATAGCATGGGTGTGTTAAGAGAGTTAAATCTGATGAATCTGGTCAGTAAAACCCCATGTCCTATCCACCCAAGGTGATCTGCACTTAGTCAGCATCTGCCATGTTTTGATGATGCCATGTGAAGTACTGTGTTGTATATTGTGCTTTATGTTTTTATAAGGCCTTGGAGCACACCTGTGGTGACATGTGGGAAATGGGCACACACAAGCCCAGTAGTAAGAATGGAGGTTATATATTAAAAAGATTAAAGCACCTCATGGCACTTAATGAGTGTGGAAGAGCAGAGAAACATATTGAAGCACTCCTGCTCATTGCTAGATAGTAAAGTAGTGTCTGGTGCTAGTGGCCACCAGACCCCGGTGATGTTCCTAAGATTATGATGAGGTGGGAAGAACCACCTCTACAATTCATCTCACTCTGGACATTGTTGGACCTGTTGTATTGTCCTTGAGCAGCCTGAAGAGCCTGCATGTGGCTAGGGACTAGATCTAAGCCCAAAGTTAATGCAGGTGAGTCATTACTAAGTTACAGAGAGGAGCCTGTGACTCATTTTGGACCAGATTCCAACCTAAAATGGAACTAAATGAGGAAAACCCGAGATAGTGAGGAACCTGTAAGTGGTTGCAAAGCACTGTGCAGTGTATCCTTCGGGTGATCAAGTCTGACAACTGTAACTTGAGCCAGCCTGCCCACACATGTGTGCATACAAGAGAAAAGCAAAGCTGTGTAAACATAGTGTATGATGAAATAAAGTGCATTGACCTTGTAATTATTATTATGTACTGGACTTTGGTCTAGTACTATGCACAAAATTGTGTGTGGTCTGTGATAGAGTGAATCCTGCAGGGTGGAATCATGAATGGTATGCCTAATGTCTGCAGTGAAGAAAGTTATTGGAAACCTGTTTACAGTACCTGTTATCATAACCGCTATACATAGTGCCGCTGCACAGGAGGTGTAACTATCAAGTTTTGAGCCTCTGTAAATAACTGTTCTGTATAATTATTAAGCTTGTACCCTCTGTGAGCGAAACTCTGCAACCAGCACAAAAGTTGCCTCTGAGTCAGTCACTGCGCCCGGGGGCAGACTTTGCCACCACACAAACCAAGCAAATGCTTGGGGCCCCAGAGTTCAGGGGCCCCCCTGCTGACCACAAGCAGCCTCCAAAAATACATTTCTTGCCAATGCAGTCACCTTAGCTCTGTGGTGGGGAGAAGGGGGCCCGTCCCAGTTGTAGAGCAGAAGAGCTGAAGTGTCCAGGCTGCACTGCTAAACTGAGAGTGGGGCGCCAGGGTTGGAGCTTAACGGTGTGACGGGGTGGAGATTAGCGGGTGAATTTGGCCCCCAGGCAAAACTTTGCCAAATCTGTCCCTGATTGCGCCATCTTTATGTGGGGCCCGGAGGTCAAGGGCCAAGCAGTACCGATAGGATCGAGCCCCCTTAAAATAATCTGCAACTAACATGCTGCAATTCCTTCACACCTTCACATCTACTTTCCAACATAATATAGTGATCAGTTTACCAGTGCCTCTGTATGGTCTTCTGGTACCATAGCCGCACCTCCTAGTTCATGCCTGCAAAGTAGACCTCCTTTCTGTAGCCTTATGATGAGGAAGCAATGGCATAAATTGACATAAATAGGCAACTCAGAAATGGTGCACATAAGATACCAACAAAATGGTTTTAGACACTTTTTATGGCAGAAGGAAATAGGACATCCAAAAAACACAAGAAAACTATGGATAGTGAAGAGGAAATCAAGATTTGGATAGAAAGAAAGCCAAATACACAAGATGGACAGAAAAGTATATTTAGTTTTATCAGCTACTGGCTGCAACAGATGTGGAACTGAGCATCAGACTCCTCTGGCAAAACTCCTAATGAGCTGAGTAGATTACTGTAGCTGAAGGCAAATGTTGTGCAGAATGCCTGAAATTTTGCTTGTGTTATAATTTTCTGAATGCACATTTGCATAACTTGGTGTCGGGAGTGTTATTAAATGTCTTTGCCTGGATTCCATTCTATACAATATTGCAGACGCCTTCCAAGTAGAAGCATAAAATTAAATTATAATTAAAAAAAAAAACTGTCAGACACTAAGGCTGTGTACTGACCGATGCTCTGGTTATATCGAGCAGATCCTGTACCTCGAATGGTTGGGGACGTTTATATAGCCCTGTCACTAAACCTCTGTTTCCATTCACATTTAGCACACACCCATCTATCAGCTACCTTAGAACAAAAAGTCTGCAGCAAACAAGATTGTGTGAAATCAATATCACACATCACTCCTAGCCTAAGTCGTTAGTGATATGTCCTGGCTTCATTGTGTCTGCATTGTACCACCGTTCTCTGTGCCCCAATCGGTCTATAAAGATGTTCTGCAATTACTTATTCTCATGGACACATTAGGTATTATTGTTCAGAACTCTATTATGTACCTGATCCATTTGCGTCCTTGCAAAGCTGACAGCTAAATGTGATTTGACCAGCCCCTAATGTGCATGGCCAGCTTAAAGGGAAACTTAAGGACAAAATAAACTAACTAGAATGTTCAAAACTGATTAAATACTTATGTAGAAAATTCCTGCTACATATCAAAGGAGTCACAGAAAGCTAGGAATTAAAACTTAACTTTTAATCACCACATTAATATTAAATCACTTCATATGCCTCTAAAGTGTAACAAACATTGATCATGATGGACCAAAAGAACACAGACATACAGGTAAAACTCGAAAAATTAGAATATCGTGCAAAGTTAATTTATTTCAGTAATGCAACTTAAAAGGTGAAACTAATATATGAGATAGACTCATTACTTGCAAAGTGAGATATTTCAAGCCTTTACTTGTTATAATTTGGATGATTATGGCTTACAGTTCATGAAACCCCAAAGTCACAATTTTTAGGTACCCTTTGCTCGGGGGATATGGATTAATTAGCTGACTAGAGTGTGATACTTTGAGCCTAGAATATTAAACCTTTTCACAAAATTCTAATTTTAAGCTGCATTAATGCAATTCCTTTTAATTTGCATTACTGAAATAAATGGACTTTTGCACGATAGTCCAATTTTTCGAGTTTCACCTGTATATAAGTATGCAGAGGGGAGGGAGGGTAATGTGCACTAGGGGGGGGGGGAAATCCCTAATACCATATGTCCCTTACTAATGCCTCAACCTACAGGAACACCTTGATGGTGGGTGGCCTGTGGTCCCGTGCGTGCCCTATCTCACCCTCGCAATTCCCTAAATATTCCTGACGCTTTTCCCCAGTAACTGATTCATCAGGGGAAAAAATTGGGAAAAAAGTGAAAGTACTAAACAAATTGGTCCAGAAAAAACTACACAGTAGCAAACTGATAATCAAACCATAAAAAGCTAACAATACAGTTAGATCTGAGGAGATCTGTCAGAATTGCTGCACGTGACTCGATCTGACAGTTTGTTTTGTTGTGGGTTTGAGCAGAATCCCACCTCCTCCCAGGTGTTGTTCTTTAGGTAATTGGTGAGGCTATTTATTCCTCCCTCTCCCTATAGCCTTTGCGGGTTATAGTTCTGCCTTGTGTGAGCTCTGGAAGTTTGGTGGATCGTCTGCTTCAACACATCTCTAGATAAGTCCTTTTACCTTTTTCCTTCTGTGTCTGTTTTGACTAGGCATCTAGGGAGACGCTAACTCCTTCGGTTGTGGAAGGAGCTGGGTGTCTCTTTCCCTCTTCCCTACAGATTAAGGTTCGGTTCAGTGTGTTTTACTCTTAGGTACGTGGGCATGTGCATATCTACCATCAAGATATGCACATGGGCATAGCAGCTTAAGGAAAGTGTTTTAGGGATTGCTAGGAGGTGACCACTTTGTTCCCTTTCATTTGGGGCCCGTGTTCTGTTTCCTTCCCTTATCTTACCTACCGTGACATTATGACCCACCTTACCGTAATTTCTCCCTTGCTGTTTGCAAAATAGAAGCTATTAATGCTTTGGTTGATCGCATGCAGGGATTGTCTTTGGAGGTAGCTGACCTCCGCAATTCGGTTGCACGATGTCAGAGTACTTTGGGGAAAACCAGGTTTGCCTGGAACCTAAGGTTGCTCTACCTGAAGTGATAACTTTGTTCAGGGAATCCTGTAAATTGTATTTTCATCTGCGTCCGATTTCACCTGGAGACGAAAACCAAAGAGTAGGGATTATTATTTCTCTGCTAAAAGGTGACACTCAGTCTTGGACTTTTTCTCTGCCGACCGGTTCACAGTCCCTCCAGTCGGTGGATGAATTTTTCAGAGCCCTGGGTCTGATTTATGATGACCCAGACCAGGTCTCTATGGCTAAATCTAAGTTGTACAGCTTGTGCCAGGGAGAACGTACTGCTGAGTCGTATTGTGCTGAATTTAGAAGATGGGCGACTGACTCGGAGTGGAATGATCCTGCACTTCGTAGTCAGTTCTGTCAGGGGCTATCTGAGAGATTAAAAGATGCCCTTGCATTTCATGAAAATCCTGATTCTTTGGAGGCGGCCGTGTCTTTGGCTGTACGGATTGATAGACGTCTTAGGGAGAGGTGCAAGGTTCCTCTCGGACAGGGGGTGCTGTCTGGTGGGGAATCAGTCCCTCCTGTCCCTCGGGGTACTATGACACTTGAATCAGGGACTGAAGAGGAGCCTATGCAATTGGGTCAGGTTACTTCTTGCTCTGGTAATAGGAATTTTAGAAGGCTGAATAGACTGTGCTAGTTCTGTGGTAAAGAAGGTCATTTCGTTAATGTGTGCCCTTTTATTAAACCTCGAAGTGGTAATGAAAAACAAATAGGGGATTCCTTCAAAGAAAAAAAAAAATCCCTTACTCTTGGTAGTGTGAATGGGAAGTCAGAGCAGGCATATTCGTATCCTACCTGCAGTACCCGATTTCTCCTGCCTGCCATGGTGGCGCTAGACTCTGTAAATTTTGAATTAAAGGTATTTGTTGACAGTGGTGCAGGGGTTAATCTTATTGATTTTCAATTTCTTCAGCGTCATGGTTTTAAAACTAGCGCATTAAGCAAAGAGATTCCAGTGTTTTCTATAGATTCCACCCCCCTCTCGCAAAGATGTCTAACTCATATTGTTCAGGATATTCATTTGAGGGTGGGTGATTCTCATGTTGTTCATTTCTTGATTTGTCATGAAAGGTTTGCCTGCTCCGATGGTTCTGGGTTTACCATGGTTGATAAAACATAACCCTACCATGGATTGGCAAACAAGACAAATCAGTAATTGGAGTGAATTTTGTATGAACAACTGTCTTTGTGCCTTTATTTCGGGGGTGTCCACTAAGGTGTTGCCTCAGTTTCTTTCAGATTTTTGGATTCATTCTCGGAGGGTGGAGCTCAGGAGTTGCCCCCTCACCGAGAGTATGATTGTCCAGTCAATCTTATCCCTGGAGCAAAATTGCCAAAATCTTGGTTATATAATCTTTCTCAACCCGAAAGAGTAGCTATGCGGGAGTATATTGCCGAGAGTTTGGCAAAGGGACATATTAGACCATCTAAGTCTCCTATGGCCGCTGGCTTCTTTTTCGTCAAGAAGAAGGACGGATCCCTTAGACCTGTGGTGGCGAACCTATGGCACTGGTGCCAGAGGTGGCATTCAGAGCCCTCTCTGTGGGCACCCACACCTGGAAAAAGTCGAAGGTGTACCAATATGCCTTAGACTTTTTCTGCCATTCATCAGCGCAGGGCGCACTATGTACAGCAGGCAGCGGATTGAATGTAGGCAGGCTATTATAGCTAAATTATAAAGTACATGGAAGATATACTGTATTGGACTGTAGTCTTCAGGTTAAATTGCGGTGTTGGGACTTTGCGGTAAATATGTGGGTTTTGGGTTACAGTCTGTAAAAGGTTCACCATCACTGCCTTAGACCATGCCTAGATTTCCGGGAACTAAATATCATTACTGTCCATGATCCTTATCCCATTCCCTTGCTTCCGGATCTATATGATCAGATTGTCGGTGCCAAGGTGTTTTCTAAGTTGGATTTAAGAGGAGCTTATAATCTGATCAGAATCAGGGAAGAAGATGAATGGAAAACAGCCTTCAATACCCCCGAGGGTCACTTCGAGAACCTAGTCATGCCCTTTGGTTTAACTAATGCTCCAGCTGTCTTTCAGCGCTTTATCAATTACATTTTTCATCATTTGGTGGGGAGGTTTGTTGTTATTTACCTCGATGACATACTAATTTACTCACCCGATATGAAGACTCATCAGGATCATTTGAGACAAGTGTTATTGATCCTTCGGGAGAATAAATTGTATGCTAAAGCTACTTTCACACTTGCGTTCGGGGTTCCGCTTGTGAGTTCCATTTGAAGGCTCTCACAAACGGCCCCGAACGGATCCGTACAGCCCCAATGCATTCTGAGAGGATGCGGATCCACTCAGAATGCATCAGTATGGCTCCGTTTGGCCTCCGTTCCTCTCAGCAGGCGGACACCTGAAAGCAGCTTGCAGCGTTTTTGTGTCCGCCTGGCCGTGCGGAGCCAAACGGATCCGTCCAGACTTACAATGCAAGTCAATGGGGATCCGTTTGACGTTGACACAATATGGTGCAATTGCAAACGGATCCGTCCCTCATTGACTTTTTAATGTAAAGTCAGGAGTCCCTATTAATATACCATCGGATCTGAGTTTTCTCCAATCCAATGGTATATTTTAACTTGAAGCGTCCCCATCACCATGGGAACGCCTCTATGTTAGAATATACCATCGGATTTGAGTTAGATAGTGAAAACTCAGATCCGACAGTATATTCTAACACAGAGGCGTTCCCATAGTGATGGGGACGCTTCAAGTTAGAATATACTTGAGAACTGTGTACTGCCCCCTGCTGCCTGGCAGCACCCGATCTCTTTACAGGGGGGCTGTGATCCACACAATCAACCCCTAACTTGGCAAATCAGTAATGAAGTCCATGGACAAATGCGTCCAAGGACAAGATGGGATGGACAAAGGAAGAGATCCTGATGGCCGAGTGTGAGCCACCTTCGCACGTGCACAGGTCTCACAAGCTGCTACATAACCCTCAACACCTTTACGCAACCATGGCCACCAGAATCTCTGAGAAATAAGATCTACAGAGGATCTACTTCCAGGATGTCCCTCAAGGACAGTATCATGATGTTCCTTGAACACCTTGTATCGCAGTTCAGAAGGAACAAACAACTTGCCTGGAGGACAAGAATCAGGTGCCTCCTCTTGAGCCCCCAACACTTCCGTCTCCAGCTCGGGGTAAAGAGCGGAAACCACCACCCCATCAGCCAAAATTCCCCCCCCAGAAAAGCTACGTGACAACGCATGTGCTTTGACGTTTTTAATCACAGGGGGCGATAGGTGACTACAAAATTGAACCTGGTAAAAAACAATGATCATCTAGCCTGCCTAGGATTCAAACGATTTGCAGATTGCAGGTAAGCCAAATTCTTATGGTCAGTAAATACGGTAATCGGATGAGTAGCCCCTTCTAGCCAATGACGCCACTCTTCAAAGGCCAATTTGATGGCCAACAACTCTCTATTCCCAACATCATAATTTATTTCGGCGGCCGAGAGTTTCTTTGAAAAAAAAGCACACGGGCGCCATTTGCTGGGAGAGGAACCCTGCGACAAAACTGCCACTTCTGACGCATCAACCTCCACAATGAAGGGTTGAGACACATCAGGTTGCATCAGAATGGGAGCACAATCAAAACATTTTTTTAATAGCAGAAAAAGCCTGTAATGCCTCATCCGACAAGACAGAGAAGTCAGCGCCCTTCCTAGTCATATCTGTCAAAGGTTTTACAATGGAGGAATAATTCAGGATGAAATTTCTGTCATAATTAGTAAATCCTAAAAACCGCATCAGGGCTTTCTTATTCTCTGGTCGGTCCCATTCCAGTACCGCACGGACCTTTTCGGGATCTATACGAAAACCGGAGGCAGAAAGCAAGTACCCCAAAAAACGGTAGCTCCTGTACAGCAAACACACATTTTTCCAACTTAGGCTACTTTAACACTTGTGTTCAGAGAGGATCCGTCTGGTATCTGAACAGACGATCCGCTGCTATAATGCAAACGCTTGCATCCGTTCAGAATGGATCCGTCTGCATTAGACAGCTTTTTCAGATCTAAGTTTTCACATCGTGAAAACTCAGATCCGACAGTATATTCCCCATGGTGATGGGGATGCGTCAAGTTAGAATATACTAAGAACTGTGTACATAACTGCCCCCTGCTGCCTGGCAGCACCCGATCTCTTACAGGGGGATGTGATTCGCACCATTAACCCCTCAGGTTCCGCACCTGAGGGGTTAATTGTGCGTATCATAGCCCCCTGTAAGAGATCAGATGCTGCCAGGCATCCCCAGTTTTAAATTCATTAGTGGCCAGTGCGGCCTCCCCTCCCTCCCCAGTATTAAATTCATTGGTGGCCAGTGAGGCCCCCCTCTCCCTCCCTCCCTCCCCAGTATTAAATTCATTGGTGGCCAGTGCGGCCCCCTCCTCCCTCCCTCCCCAGTAGTAAATTCATTGGTGGCCAGTGCGGCCCCCCTCTCACCCCCTAATTAAAATCACCCCCCATCATTGGTGGCAGCGGAGAGTTCCGATCGGAGTCCCAGTTTAATCGCTGGGGCTCCGATTGTTACCATGGCAGCCAGAATGCTACTGCAGTTCTGGCTGCCATGGTTACTTAGCAATTTTAGAAGCATTATACTTACCTGCGCTGTCTGTGCGCTCCTCCTACTGGTAAGTGACAGGTGTGTGCGGCGCATTGCTTATAGCACAGACCTGTCACTTACAAGTAGGAGGAGCTACCGGCCGGCCACAGACAGCGCAGGTAAGTATAATGCTTCTAAAATTCCGAACTCTCCGCTGCCACCAATGATTGGGGGGGGTATTTTAATTAGGGGGGGGGGCCACACTGGCCACCAATGAATTTAATACTGGGGAGGGAGGGGGTGGCCGCACTGGCCACCAATGAATGTAATACTAGGGAGGGAGGGAGGGGGGGTCGCACTGGCCACCAATGAATTTAATACAGGGGAGGGAGGGGGGCCGCACTGGCCACCAATGAATTTAATACTGGGGAGGGAGGAAGGGCCACACTAACCACCAATGAATTTAATACTGGGGAGGGAGGGAGAGGGGGCCGCACTGGCCACCATTGAATTTAATACTGGGGAGGAAGGGGGGCCGCACTGGCCACCAATGAATTTAAAACTGGGGGGGGAGGGGGGTCTGGCCCTCTGCTGCCTGGCAGCACCTGATCTCTTACAGGGGGCTATGATACGCACAATTAACCCCTCAGGTACGGAACCTGAGGGGTTAATGGTGCGGATCACAGCCCCCTGTAAGAGATCGGGTGCTGCCAGGCAGCAGGGGGCAGTTATGTACACAGTTCTTAGTATATTCTAACTTGAAGCATCCCCATCACCATGGGAACGCCTCTGTGTTAGAATATACTGTCGGATCTGAGTTTTCACGATGTGAAAACTTAGATCTGAAAAACCTGTCTAATGCAGACAGATCCGTTCTGAACGGATGCAAGCGTTTGCATTATAGCAGCGGATCTGTCTGTTCAGATACCAGACGGATCCGCTCTGAACGCAAGTGTGAAAGTAGCCTAAGTTGGAAAAGTGTGTGTTTGCTGTTCAGGAGCTACCATTTTTGGGGTACTTGCTTTCTGCCTCCGGTTTTCGTATGGATCCCGAAAAGGTCCGTGCGGTACTGGAATGTGACCGACCGGAGAATAAGAAAGCCCTGATGCGGTTTTTAGGATTTACTAATTCATCCTGAATTATTCCTCCATTGTCAAACCTTTGACAGATATGACTCGGAAGGGCGCTGACTTCTCAGTCTGGTCGGATGAGGCATTACAGGCTTTTTCTGCTATTAAGAAATGTTTTGATTCTGCTCCCATTCTGATTCTGATCCCTCTCCTAGCAAATGGCGCCCGTGTGCTTTTTTTTTCAAAGAAACTCTTGGCCGCCGAAAGAAATTATGATGTTGGGAATAGAGAGTTGTTGGCCATCAAATTGGCCTTTGAAGAATGGCGTCATTGGCTAGAAGGGGCTACTCATACGATTACCGTATTTACTGACCATAAGAATTTGGCTTACCTGCAATCTGCAAATCGTTTGAATCCTAGGCAGGCTAGATGGTCATTGTTTTTTACCAGGTTCAATTTTGTAGTCACCTATCGCCCCCTGTGATTAAAAACGTCAAAGCACATGCGTTGTCACGTAGCTTTCCTGGGGGGGGGGAGGGGAGATTCGGAGGATCCCTCTCCGATTTTGGCTGATGGGGTGGTGGTTTCCGCTCTTTACCCCGAGCTGGAGACGGAAGTGTTGGGGGCTCAAGAGGAGGCACCTGATTCTTGTCCTCCAGGCAAGTTGTTTGTTCCTTCTGAACTGCGATACAAGGTGTTCAAGGAACATCATGATACTGTCCTTGAGGGACATCCTGGAAGTAGATCCTCTGTAGATCTTATTTCTCAGAGATTCTGGTGGCCATGGTTGCGTAAAGGTGTTGAGGGTTATGTAGCAGCTTGTGAGACCTGTGCACGTGCGAAGGTGGCTCACACTCGGCCATCAGGATCTCTTCTTCCTTTGTCCATCCCATCTCGTCCTTGGACGCATTTGTCCATGGACTTCATTACTGATTTGCCAAGTTAGGGGTTGATTGTGTGGATCACAGCCCCCCTATAAAGAGATCGGGTGCTGCCAGGCAGCAGGGGGCAGTACACAGTTCTCAAGTATATTCTAACTTGAAGCGTCCCCATCACTATGGGAACGCCTCTGTGTTAGACCGCTGGTAGTGGACCGCTTCAGCAAGATGGCTCACTTTGTACCATTATCAGGTTTGCCCAATGCGAAAACTATCGCTCAGGTTTTAATTGATAACATTGTGAAATTACATGGCATTCTCTCTGATGTGGTATCTGATAGGGGGACGCAATTTGTTTCCAGGTTTTGGAGGGCGTTTTGTTCTTGTCTGGGTATTCAGTTGTCTTTCTCTTCGGCTTTTCATCCTCAGTCGAATGGTCAAACTGAGCGCACTAACCAAAACCTGGAGACCTATTTGAGATGTTTTGTCGCTTAGAATCAGGTTGAGTGCTCCTCGTTCTTGTCTTTAGCTGAGTTTGCCTTGAATAACCGTAGGCAGGAGTTAACTGATAAGTCACCATTTTTCACCCTCAGTTTGGTACTTTTTCTGGGACCGAATCTTCTGGCATACCGGAAGAGGAGAGATTCTCTTCCTCTTTGTCATCTATCTGGCGGAAGATTCAAGCGAATTTGAAAAAAATGGGTGAAAGATATAAACGGATGGCTGACAAGAGACGTATGACTGGTCCTGACCTGTGTGTGGCTGATTTGGTGTGGTTGTCCATTAAGAACATTAAGCTGAAGATACCCTCTTGGAAATTGGGTCCAAGATTTATTGTGTCTCGGCCATTGTCAATCCGGTGGTGTTTTGTCTGAAACTTCCGCAGGCCTGGAAGATCCATAATGTGTTTCACAGCTCCTTGTTGAAGAAATATGTGGAACCTGCGGAACCATCTCCTTTGCCTCCTCCTCCTGTTTTGGTTGATGGTAATCTGGAGTTTCAGATCTCTAGAATTTTCAACTCACGTGTTCTTCGGGGTTCCCCTTCAGTACCTGGTGCATTGGAGGGGATACGGTCCCGAGGAAAGACTGTGGGTTCCGGCTACCGATGTTAATGCTAGCCGCCTTGTGAATGCCTTTCACAGGGCATACCCGGAAAAAGTTAGGCCTGGTTGTCCGGAGGTCACCCATAGAGGGGGGGTACTGAGGAGATCTGTCAGAATTGCCTCACTAACTCGATCAGTTTTTTTGGTTGTGGGTATGAGCAGAATCCAACCTCCTCCCAGGTGTTGTTCTTTAGGTAATTGGTGAGGCTATTTATTCCTCTCTTTCCCTATAGCCTTTGCGGGTTATAGTTCTGCCTTGTGTGAGCTTTGGAAGTTTGGTGGATCGTCTGCTCCAACACATCTCTAGATAAGTCCTTTTCCCTTTTTCCTTCTGTGTCTGTTTTGACTAGGCCTCTAGGGAGACGCTAGCTCCTTCAGCTGTGGAAGAAGCTGGGTGTCTCTTTCCCTCTTCCCTACAGCTTAGGGTTCGGTTCAGTGTGTTTTAGTCTTAGGTACATGGGCATGTGCATATCTATCATCGAGATATGCACATGGGCATAGCAGCTTAGGGAAAGTGTTTTAGGAATTGCGAGGAGGTGACTCCTTTGTTCCCTTGCATTTGGGGCCTAGTCAGTTGTTTTATTTGCTTTGCCGTGTTCTGTTTCCTTCCCTTATCTTACCTAGCGTGACAATATCTGAAGCATCTATCTGCACACACATGAAGCAATACACGTGATCGGGTTTACTTGATTGAGGCTTTCTTGACCATAGCTCAGGTAATCTGGCATTGTATACATCTACACCTGAGGGTTTCTCTATTTGTCTTAGGCCAGCTATCAATTTTAACTTTCAATTGATTGTCTCACGGATGCGTATTAACTGCCTATGGATTAACATCTACACGGTCTACTGGGTTATTACACAATTTTCTATCAGATTGGGAACTGGAAACTAAATTGAATAGTGGTACATCTTAAAAGATATGTCTTTAATAATTGATATTTAAAATGATAGGCTCAACGATAAACATTGTAACAATAACCTCTCCTGGAGGACAAAATTATTCCCTGCCAACCTCAGTGAACTGGTCAGGTTACAAAAAATTGTGGAGCCAGGTGGTGTGAACACTGGCCCACTCGGAGGATTGAGTTGAGAATAAAAAGTGATAGAGATAAGGAGAGGTGGACAGATACTGGGTCTCAACCCCTATATGTATCCCTATTCTCTATGTGAGAACTCCCTCCGTCTGACCCTAGATGGCCCTTAGACCTGTGGTTTGACTGCCCAGCTTCGTCGAAGTTAAAGGACCAGTCACCTCTAAGATCAGATAATAGAAAAAGAAAAAAGAAAAAACAAAGAAACACTATCCCAACGCGTTTCACTGGCAAGCACCAGATCATCAGGGGACTCCGATATAAATTGGACCACAGGTGAGTAGCGACAGGCAGTATGTGCCTATGTCAGCATTCCATATGAGGCTGAAGCAACATGAGACACAATCCTAGACAGTTATAATAGGCAGTACTTAGCTTGCTGGAACTTCAACCTGGGTCCATGGTCCGCACCTATCCTGCGTATGGCAGTGGCAGCGGGTTATTCGCGCTGGCGTCCTTTTTAAAGGCGCGCGCGTCAGCTAGGCTCCTCCCCCTGAAGGTCATGTGATCCGTCACGTGACCTGTGACGTATCCGGTCGCGTCACTCGTTGCCCTCACATGATCAGGGACGGTCCATGCTAATGCGGCCATAGTACTCTACGGTGATTGGTCGCACATCGGTGGGGGCTGAGTCATCAGGGTTACTAAAGGTGGCGATGCGGAGGTGAGCTACTCCCACTCCCCACCCTATACCCATATTCCTGACAAGTCAGGTGAGGGTGCGTCACTCCATATTATAATAGGAGGCGCTACCCAAGGTATTTAGAGGCAGGAAACTTGTTGCGGTTTGGATGGCCATAAATAGGTGGTGTAGCGATGCATGATCTAAACACTCAGTGTGCACAGGAACATAAAAATATATGTATAGACAGCTATGCAGCTGTAGTCAGAGGTCACAGTGGTCAAGGTCCCATATATATTTATCAGGTGTCGTGCGGATGGAGAAAACAGGAGAACTGCAATTGAACATGTAGAGAAACCATATGACGAGTGAAAGTGAACTATAACCACTAGCTCTGGACAGCACCTATTAACCATTTATATGTCAGTATACTAGGTATACATATGTGTCTTATTGCTCTGGACATAATAATATGGCTATTATAGGTATTGAAGGTATTGTAGGTAAATAAGGGACTGTAAGTGATAAAATACTAGTGCAAGGATCTAGATTCCTCAATGAACGAGCTAAATGAAAGCTGCTCATTGAGGCCCATAGGATGGAAGGTCTTTAACTCAAAGATCCACCACGTCTCCCGCTGTAGTATCCTCCTGTCCCAGTTGCCCCCTCTCTTCAGTCGGGGGACTGATTCAATACCCATGAAGGTGATGCCTTTCAAGTTGCCATTATGGCTGATTTCGACGTGTTTGGCGAGGGGGGTATCCCTTTTGTTCCTAATGTCTCCAAGGTGTTCCCCCACCCTCCTACGAAGTTCCCTGGTGGTTTTACCCACGTACTCTAATCCACAATGGCAAGTGGCCTTGTAGATGACACCCTGAGATCTACAATTCAGAAAATTCCGGATATTGTAGGTCTTATTGGTAGTGTTACTTTTGAAGGTGCCTCCTTTTTTAATGAATGGGCAGGCCACGCAGCCACTGCAGCGAAAGCAACCCACCGGCGGTTTTAACCAGCCGTCTTTTTGGTCGTTGGTCTCGCTGAAGTGGCTGCGTATAATTCTGTCTCGTATCGACCGACCCCTACGATAAGTGATGTTAGCACGGGGTGCAACCACATCCTTAACATCTGGATCAAGTAACAAGATGTTCCAATGTTTTGAAATCACATCTCGTACCTCTTTGGCTGCCCCATCAAAAGTACCAATCAGGCGAATCTGCTTGTCGCCCTTGTCTGTCTTATTGGGGTGCAGCAGCTCGCATCTACTCCTAGAGCAGGCCTTTTGATATGCTGCCCTCAAGGTCGAGTACTGCCCAGCAAGCTAAGTACTGCCTATTATAACTGTCTAGGATTGTGTCTCATGCTGCTTCAGCCTCATATGGAATGCTGACATAGGCACATACTGCCTGTCGCTACTCACCTGTGGTCCAATTTATATCGGAGTCCCCTGATGATCTGGTGCTTGCCAGTGAAACGCGTTGGGATAGTGTTTCTTTGTTTTTTCTTTTTTCTTTTTCTATTATCTGATCTTAGAGGTGACTGGTCCTTTAACTTCGACGAAGCTGGGCAGTCAAACCACAGGTCTAAGGGCCATCTAGGGTCAGACGGAGGGAGTTCTCACATAGAGAATAGGGATACATATAGGGGTTGAGACCCAGTATCTGTCCACCTCTCCTTATCTCTATCACTTTTTATTCTCAACTCAATCCTCCGAGTGGGCCAGTGTTCACACCACCTGGCTCCACAATTTTTTGTAACCTGACCAGTTCACTGAGGTTGGCAGGGAATAATTTTGTCCTCCAGGAGAGGTTATTGTTACAATGTTTATCGTTGAGCCTATCATTTTAAATATCAATTATTAAAGACATATCTTTTAAGATGTACCACTATTCAATTTAGTTTCTAATATACGTTTGGGCATCATTATATATATATAAGTGTGACCAGCTTTCATTATAGGTTGTTATCACATACCTTTCAGATTGGGAACTGTTACGATCAATGTTTCTTGAGTTTTAGGCCTGATCACGTGTATTGATTGATGTGAGTGCAGATAGATGCTTCGGATATTTAATGTATTAACAACCAGATTTAACTGTATCATTAGCTTTTTATGGTTTGATTATCAGTTTGTTACTTTGTAGTTTTTTCTGGACCAATTTGTTTAGTACTTTTCACTTTTTGCCCCATTTTTTCCCTGATGAACCAATTAGTGGGGAAACGCGTCGGGAATATTTAGGGCATTGTGAGGGTGAGATAGGGCAGGCACGGGACCACAGGTGTTCTGTGGTTTGAGGCATTAGCTAGGGACATATTAGGGATTTTTTCCCCCCTAGCGCACATTACCCGCCCTCCCCTCTGCATACTTATATATGTCTGAAACCTAAGGACAATTGCAGTTCGCCAGTCCTGCAGGGTGAGCGAATGTGAGGTCACAGGGGACAGTTAACAGACCGAGGGTTGCTATTGGTACTCACAGTTTTTAATATCCCCTGGGCAGGTGTACAGCAGTGATGGAGAAGCTGGCACATAGATCCTCTGGGGCACTCTCGGGGTATAGGGACCAAGCCTGGTGGTAGGTGAGGTGCCCTGGGTGTTGTTGGTTTAGTGTGCCGATGGCAAGATCCCTTATACTTCGTGACGCCGATGCCGGTAACGGTGGCACACCGGTTTATTGTAGGAATAATTCAGGTACACACAGTTGTAGTGAACCAGAACGTCTTTTTACTGAACAGTTCAACTATATACAGGCTTCAGTTGGTTCCATATAAACAATCTTGGTAACAGGTAGGCTTTACATAAATGTCAGGCAAAATCCTTGCAAGATACTCAGAGGGAATAACACTCACAGATCAGGTTGTACTTTCTTCAGATCCTATCTGGCTTTCTCCAAGGCCCGTATGCCCTATAGGTGGCTTTATCCTTGGGTAGGGAAACCTTCCTCTGGTATAAATCCTCTTGCTGTAAATATCCTTCTGCCCTTCAGCTTTTTACCTGGCTGGATAAAATTGGCAGGGTACTTCAGAAGGCAACCTCTTCTCCTGGGTGCAAGCTAGAAACTTGGGCTATCTAGCTGCATGTTAGAAGCTGATCCTCAGCTACTCTTGGCTAAAGTTACACTGGCATCTAACTACACACAGACTGACTCTCCCTGGACTGGACCTGTCTATATATACTAGGGGGTTCCCTAGCTCCCTCTACTGCCTAGGAGGAGGAACTACACCCCTAACAGGCCTGGTACACAGGAGATAACATAACAACATACATTAAAATGCAATACAAAATACCATGTTCACAAGAGGTGGAGAACAACGTGACCCAATTGACCCTTGACTAGTGCCTACATTTACGTAGTGGGACACTACACAATTGTCATGTGATCAACCCCTAATGTGCATGGCTAGCCTAAAGTGGTATTCCCATCTTAGACATTTATGGTATATCTATAATAAGTAAGCGTGCTTGTCCCATTGGCGTTTCAGCTCATAGAATGAATAGATAGGGCTGCACATGTGCGGCCTTTTCTCCTTTCACAGTGGCCACAGCCCCAATCGGGACAGTGGTTGGGGGACACTAGTTCTGGCTATACAGTAGGTTAAGGTCTAGGATGCTCATGTCTTAAATGGGAATAACACTTTAACCATATTTTTCACATTAACATGTATGTTTAGCTTGGTTGAATGAGCATTTCATTTCAGTGGAGAATAAAGAGTTAAGTTGGCCATACACATGTGATAACGATAGTCCACATCGCAGCCAATCAGTGGTCCATGAGATTGTTCATATGAACAATGCCAATGGCAAGAGGTCCATATAATCAAAGAGCACGGGCAGCACCAAAATCTATATGGGTGCAGTCCACATGCACAAACACAATACCTCAACATGAGAAACCAAGAAAGCGCATGCTCAGTTGGACATTACACATTAGCTATTAAACATATTGTCAAGAGGTCCAAGTAAACTGGGTGACCAGGGAGTCAGTTTTTAAGAAAATGGCAAATGATCAGCTAAGTTTGTCTCATAATGCATACACATGTAGTTTTGATGACCACAGGCAAAATTTTCCAACCTAGTCTATCGGCATATGGAGGTCTGCTGGAAGGGATCTTTTCTGCTAATTTTTCAAATGACTGCTGCTTGGACCAATATCAGGCAGATGGGCACATTTCAGCCACTGAAGACACTGCTTCTTTCTCAAGAAGAACAAAACCACCAGACAATAGGAATCCATAATATAGATCTGTGTTGGTAAAATTGTATTATCTGTGGCAAGCTTTAGATACAGAATCTACTACAATAATATACACACAAACTTAAAGGAGCTGTCTGTTTTCGACAATTCCTGCTTTGTTAGAACAGTACCCCAATGGTAAGCTGATTGCAGGATGTCTCAGCAAGAGTCATGACGGCCATCCACAGCAAGAGATGTTTTTTGTGGCTGCTCTCCGCTCTGGCTAATTGATAAGGGTCCTTAATAGGGGAACTCTATATATTGATTGAGAATTGTCTAAATTGGATTTTCTAACCAATAATCCTATACATAACATTTAAAGCTATATCTATAATTAATGGAAAACCATTTAAATGGTTATCTGTGACTTTAAAATTGATCTCCTATTCTCAGCGTCGTCTGAAATATCTGATCGGTGAGGGTCCGACACCCAGCACCCCAGTCAGTCAGCTGTTGGAAGGGGCCACGGTGGTCAGGCCAGCCATGCGGCTTCTTCCTCGGCTTGTGACATCATGTCCATCAGTCACATGACTGTTGTGCAGCTCCGTCCCATTCAAGTGAATGAGATTTTTCTGCAGAATGAGACTTTTCTGCAATACCAAGCACAGCTATTAATAATGTTGTGCAGTAATTTTTATTAAAAAGAGGTCACAGAAGTTGTCTAAGCTCTGCAGCACCTTCAAACAGCTGATCAGTGTGGGGGTGCAGCACCTTCAATTAGCTGATTGGTAGTAATGCCAAGATTTGGACTCCCACGAATCTGATAAAACGCAAACGTTCATTCATCGGGCAATTGGAATCTTTCAGCAGGTTGAAAAATTATAATTTGCCAGCAGCAGATCGTGACGCATAATCAAGATCTGCCGCCGGCAAACAGTGATCCAGTATGGGGGCGAGCGATGGCATTAGTGATCGCTCCTCCCCATACTGAGGAGGAGATCACTGCAAGTAATAGCAGTGGTCTCTTCCACTGACGAGAAGGCGATTGTCGGAAAGAAAGCATTCCTTGAACAGATCTGCCCGTCTAATATAAGCCTAAGTATCATCAATATGTAAGTCCCGAAAGACCTGTTTCATTGAAAAAGTGAACTCTTGTGATTACAAAAAGATATTGATCATTGGCAAATATGATATTTTCATACACGAAAGTATACCAGCTCATTCACATTAAAGTGTTTAATTTTGAAAATGCCATATGTTCACATTTTTTACTAAAGAATTCTTGTAGCACATCTAGCGTGGTGCCATGACACAAATCTCTCCTTACAGAGGCTGAGGACCATCTCTCTAGATCATATTTAAGTTGCTATCTAACACCAAAAAGACAAATACAGCATAAAGCAATAAAAGCACAGTCATGTGTGTCAGAAGAAGAATCCCTTTGAAAGCAGACAGCACTTTCCCTTGAGATTAAGGGCAATCCATTTGCACTGCTTGGCCCCCTGGTCTACAGCTGGGAGACTTCAATAGCTTCTGAAATGACATTGTTTCCTCTGGAGAATAATCTGCTTGATTTACTGGATGTTGGACATTGCAAATATCTATATGTAAACAGCACGCATCTCCCCGATTAAGATAAATGCTTAACAAGAGTTCTTTCTAAAGAAAATATGCCAAGCTTTAGGGGGAGAACGAAACTTGCTATAAAACACATCTCTTCTAGAAGGTGTGTTAGGACTGAAATGCGTTGCTGACAAACATTAGGGCTTTCAAACCAGAAACCAGAAGACAGTGACAATTCTGTAAAAAATAAATAAATAATAATAATAATTCATATACAGAAACAATGTCCCATGATAATGAAGGCAAATCATTGTTTTACCCCATCACCCCTCCCACACTACCAGACCTGAGTCCACCAGGCTTCCGACATGTATAAATGGAGTAGACAGTATTCCCCCACTTACTCACATGTCATATCAGGACATGTTCCCACATCAGCCACACAAAAATATATCTTAAATAGGTCATTGCTTGTTGCCAGAAATCTTAAGCTATAGGGGCAGCTTGAGCATATGTGTGCTAACCTAGGAGAAGGAGAAGTCTTTCTTACTTCTTCGCTCATACTGTCTCTGTCTGTATCGATCTATCTATCATCTATTATCTTTTATCTAGTATTTACCTATCTGTAATCTATCTAATGTCTATTTACTGTATCTATCTATATTCTATCTATCTGCTGTCTCTATCTATCTATCTAGATTCTATATATCTATTTATCTACTGTATATATCACAAAGATAGATATTCAGCACATGCTAGTGTACGGCTTAAACTCAGAAATTAGTGAATGGCTTAATAAAATAAAAACTGTTTTTGTACTACCAGGTGCTTAACAAAGAGCGATAGATAGATAGATAAGTAAATATACATTAATTATGGAATTAGGGTACAGATCGAATATAGATAGGTAAATAATAGATGGGTAGAAGATAGATAGATAGATAGAAGATGATAGATAGATAGATAGATAGATAGATAGATAGATGATAGATAGATAGATAGATAGATAGATAGATAGATAGATAGATAGACAGATACTGTAGATAGATAGATAGATAGATAGATAGATAGATAGAAGATGATAGATAGATAGATAGATAGATAGATAGATAGATAGATAGATAGAAGATGATAGATAGATAGATAGATAGATAGATAGATAGATAGATAGAAGATGATAGATAGATAGATAGACAGACAGATACTGTAGATAGATAGATAGATAGATAGATAGATAGATAGATAGAAGATGATAGATAGATAGATAGATAGATAGATAGATTAAATAGATAGATACGATAAACAGATAGAAGATGATAGATAGATAGATAGATAGACAGATACTGTAGATAGCAAGATAGATAGATAGATAGATAGACAGATAGATAGATAGAAGATGATAGATAAATAGAAGATGATAGATAGATAGATAGAAGATAATAGATAGATAGACAGATACTGTAGATAGATATATAGATAGATAGATAGATAGATAGATAGATAGATAGAAGATGATAGATAAATAGAAGATGATAGATAGATAGATAGAAGATAATAGATAGATAGATAGATAGATAGATATTGTAAATCGCACTATAGAAAAGAATAATCAGTAAACACATGGATGTGTAATGAGACATGTATGTTATGTTTGCCCATGAAGACACTGAGCACATGTGTACAGCGGCATGTCTTGAATGGTTTCCACGTTACATATTAGGATAATGAGCTCAGGCTGTATGCGCATCTGTACGTGTGTGACTTGCATAGTATGCATGGTCCACATTAGGATAATGAGGCCAGCAGCCTGCCTCCTCCTCTGCTGTTGCTCACTATCAGGAGCAGAGCCATAAATTACCAGCACATCAAGTCAACCAATCAGATCGCACATATAAATCAGCCTGTCACCCGGCAGCCAATCCTATGAGATACTAAATCACAGCTGCCAAAGGCGCTGACCAATCAGAGCCCCCTGGCTGTAAATCTGCAGCAGACTGTATTCCCCTGTCTGAGGAGGAGGGGTGAGGGGGAGACTGTGCACAGACAGGCTTCCCCCTGCTTCGATTTTTTTTTTTTTTACATTCCTTTTCTCTTTCCTTACTTTTAGAGACCCTGAAATGCTGTATTGAGATTATACAGTGAAGCTTTCAGGGGCTTTATCTTCTTATAAAGCCGTAAGATATGTATTATAATACATCACTTTCCTGCAACTAAGAAATCCAAACATGTTCTATGAACCCATGTGGAATGATGGCCGTGTTTGGCTATTCATCTGTGTGATAGATTCTGCAATCTGCAGTCAGCGGAATCTCTCCCACCGATAAGAGGCAGACAACGCTATCTCCAAATTAATCAGCATCACTCTACAACCCTGGCACCTAATAAGTCAATAACCTAACCCCCTATATATCATTTGGTCACACGGTCATCTGGCTTTGTGGGCCCGGAGTCCTCTCAGCCTTTCTTCACTCAGCTTACAACTGGTTAATTCCAGAATAGTGGTGTCATGGTGTGATCTTGCTAAATTGCGCATTACAGAACTTTCCCTATAAATTGATATTCCAGCTGTATTGTCTCCTAAGGGCCAACATTCATAAATTTCAAGACTTCAGATGATATCATGATCTCAACCCGCAAATATCATACCAAGATCCACCCAAATTAGGTCCACCTCAGTCTAGCCCTGGATCAGAACAGTGACTTGTTGTCAGTTACGTCTTGTCTATCAATTATAGAACTGAAGGTCTGTAGAAATAGTCTCCATCCTGGACTAAATTATACTACCACTGACCATGTTCTCCTCATGTGGAGGGAATCTGTGAACCCAGATTACCCCAATACACCCTAACTACGATCGATCTGTATGGATACACCGTGAGGCCTGGAGGCCTCTATGATCTATATAAACATGTTTTTGACCTTTCTAGCCCATCATATTCTGATTGTTTTATGTGAAGCATGCCTAGCTAAATGTTCATCACGAGAAGATAAAATAGTGGCGTGCATTTTGTTGCTTTCCATGAGAGACGGTAAACCGGCAGCATTTCCTGCAAAATCTATCATTGCCTCCCGCTACACTTTGATTTATGCACAAGAAATTAATCAATAGTGTCTTCAAGCCCAAGAGGCATTCTATCATGGTGGTGCATATAGACACGAGAGGGCAACTGTCCTGTGACAAGGGGCAGACTGAGAACTTAAAGTGGCGCTGGAAAAAATACTAAAAGTGGCCCCGTTTTGTAGTCGGGTCCAAATTGATTGAAGGCAGGGCCAGCAATACCATATTGTGGCACATTATAACACCCCAACAGAGCCAAATACCACAGTCCCTCACAAAATACGGGCAGCAGCACAAAATAGATCCCCAAAAATTTCCACTGGCTGGCAGTGAGGAGGGCTCAGGTGGCCCCCTGGACATCAGCCCACCAGGAAATTTACCTGTAAGGTCTATGGTCAATCCGCCCCTGACTGATGCCCTGCCCAAACCATACACAATCGATTACTGGTTGTACTTATGTGAGGGCACTGTAGCTATTATATGGAGTTCTGGATGACACTGTTATGATGGCACTGGGATAAAGGCACCGATAATGGCTGTCAATGTTATGGAGCCACCGAATGTAGCCAGGAATGCTGTGCACCTCTATAAATTCCCTCCCTTCCCCCAATACCGTGGGCAAGTCGATCGTGAAACATACCTTTAATACAATGAATGGTACAAACAGTTGGAGAGTCAATGACAGTTGACGTTTCATCAACACAAATGGTTTCAGCCAAATCTGTTTATGGTGCAGGAACCATCTTTAAGAATAAAGATATATTCTTTTCATCTCACAAAGGTTCCACTTTTCAACCTTCAAAAAAAGTGATATCCTTCAAATATAATGAAAAAGCGGCTGCCATTTTTGCAAAAAGGACAACAGGAAGTTTAGTCATATTCCCTGTCTCTTTTGAACCAGCTTCTCAGAAACTTCTGGTAAAACTGCCAATTTAGTAACTTTTTTAGCAGCATGTTTAATCAGTGATAGTTGATCATTCATTTCTAAGCTCATTCAAAAGTGAACACCAATATGGCTGCTACTCCTCTGGCTGTTACTATAGTATAAAATGGCAATATCTCTGAAAGGGACAGAAGCATCATTGCTAAACTTTGGCACTTACTGATTTTGAGTGGAGATGCTCCCGTCATGTCAAGACAACCCCTTGCCAGCCTGGCAATCAGCTGATCATTACAGTTTCCTAAACCACCAGTAAGAACTGGTGACCAACAATACCATACATGCATGGAGGGATTTATTAAGACTGGCATTTCTTACACTAGTCTAATAAAAAATACGATGGTACACCAGACTTGTCTCTTAAGAATTTTGGCATATCTCAGGTGGCCTGTGCACCAGAAAATGACCTGTATGCCAGCGAGGACCTGTCATAGATTTCTGCTGTAATTTACGACAGTTTTCTGGCTCAAGTATTAAGTTAGTCAGGCCTGACTAGGCGGTGTAAAAGGCGCAAAGTTGAAAGATTTTGCACGAAATGTGGTTGGTACCAAAATCTGCAACTTTTTTACACCAACGAGGACTAGTAAATTCCACTTATGAGATCGAATGACTTGGTGGCCATTCAAATGAATGACTGCCCTTGTAATAGATGTGCAGGGAAGTCTGCCAGAGCATGTGGCAGAGGCTCTCCACTCTGGCTAAATAAAGGGGTGTTCTGGAGACCCCGTCCATTAAGTCAATAGGCTCTGATATAGACAAGAGATTTCCTTACGACTTTAAAGGTGTTCCT
The DNA here is from genome assembly GCF_014858855.1 of Bufo gargarizans. Classification (NCBI taxonomy): domain Eukaryota; kingdom Metazoa; phylum Chordata; class Amphibia; order Anura; family Bufonidae; genus Bufo; species Bufo gargarizans. The sequence continues at coordinate 185,231 of NW_025334188.1, read as the reverse complement.
TTGCTTTAAGATAAAATATTGCACTGTTCTAGAACATATCTTGTTCTGGATGTTGCTTTCAATTGTAAGCTCTGGGGCTGTCACAACAGCAATATTAGAGCAGTGGTGATAACTACAGGGTAACGAGAAGAAGACAGGCCGGCAAGACTTGTCTGTATCTTATACTGTAGAAGAGAAAAATATTTTGAGCAAATTGCTGTGTCCCCTCTACCTGTCACATAATTCCTCTTATTAGATAGATTTTATTTTATGCAGTGCTCTACAGCTTAGACAACAGTATATTTAGTAGGCTGAATGACCATCTTAAATGACAGATATTACAGTGAAGTGGGAGGTGGAAGGGTCAAAGATGTTCAAATCTGTGCTCCAGCTTTAGTCTGGAGGCTTTTCATTCATTATTTTTCTATAAATCTCCCCAATCTGTCATTCTGCCATTAAAATGCTTCATTTTTAGGTATTTGTCCTAAGGCAGTAACACACTTTGTCTTCCACATGTCTATCCAAGTGCACACAAGGAAAAACATGCAGAAAGAAAGGCCAGTGTATAGTGAAATCACAGACGCCGGCTGCAAGTATTGAGACATGTTGTACTGTTTTTAGTGTGGATTATTTTCCACCTAGAGTCAAACTGGACTTAACTGGGTTTGTTTTTTGTTTATTTAAATAATCAGAAAACACTCTTTAAGGGGGTTGTAACAAGTCCATATGGCCTACTAGGGCATACATATTGGGTATATGGATAGGGGGTCCTCCGCTTGGTACTGCGGGGGAATAAATAGCCAGTTGCGTCAGCCATCAGAGTCAAAAGATCTTCTGTAGTCAGACAGCCCCTTTAAACAAAAAGAGCATTTTTTGGAAGCTCTTTTCACAACAAGTATAGTATTGTCACGGCACTGATTTATAGTGCACAAAGTATGCAAATCAAGTAACTCCAGGTAATGCTACCTTTATGTCTTCCATCTATTACAGATACAACATATAATGGATACCAGTTGTGCCCAGGAGACCTTGTTGATATGCCATAAATGTCTGATAAGTGCCGGTTCCATCGATGTGACCTGCTCCTCCAAAAATGAAGCCCCGAAGTGAATAGAGAGCCCACCTCTAATAGGCAGCATCCTCTCCGTTCACTACCTTGGGACTCAGAAGTCCTATAGCAGTGAATGGAAAGCAAGCCATGAATATGCCGCAACCCCCTACATACACTGCTATAGGACTTCTGCTGAAAATAGCCGAGCCAGCTCTTTGCTATGTTTGGAAGTCCCATAGCAGTGAATGTAGGGTGGCCAAACATAAATGACTTGCTATGTATTCACTTTGGGAACTCTTGAGATAGGAAGAGCTCTCAGGGTGGGATACATGCCTATCAAACATTTATGGAATAAATGCTCCAGATGTGAATACTGCTTTAAAAATGTTTTCCAAGAATTTAATACTGATGATCTACCCTGTGGAGAGGTCATCAGTATCTGATTGGTGGGGATCCGACATCCGGGACGCCCCCGATCAGCTGTTTGAGAAGGCAACAGGTGCTCCTGTGAGTTCTGTGGCCTTTTCCAAGCAAGACGTCATACATTGTATCGCGGCTGTGCTTGGTATCGCGATCAGACGCAATCACTTGAATGGAGCTGAGCTGTGTCTAGAACATGTGACTGATAAACGTGTTGTCACTGGCCTAGGGAAAGCTGAGAGAAGGCTGCGGCATTACTGCGAGCGCAGTGGCCTTCTCGAATAGCTGATTGTCGGGGAACCCCCAGTGATCAGATACTCATGACTTATCCTCTGTATAGGTCATTAGTATTAAAATCTAGGAAACCACCTTTAAGCCTTATAGGTTGAACTGTACACATTTCTTAAAGGGGTTGTCCCATAACATTTATCTATTAGATTACACGAAACTGAACTAATTTTATATTAGAATCATTTAAAAATGGAAAAACGCCCCTGTGCCTAGATATTTCTGTTATGACCCCCGTACTGTTCTTCCCTTTCCTTCTCATAACGTTCACCTACTGTGTTTGGTGCGCTGTAGAAAGAAGCCGCTTCTGGTTTGATGATTCTTATGGGCTAACCTAAGGGGATCTGTCGGTGGAACTAAGAAACTGGGTGTGACCACTAGACACTCAACATACAGTAATAACCAGGGCATACTGTACTACCTATAACAAAAACATCCCTGACAAGGAACAAGGGCAACACCCATCAAATATCCCAAAATAATCCATATTTATTAAAAAGTATAATAATAACATGTAGCTAATAGTAAAATAGTGGTTAGTGGGTAACTACTCCTGGATAGTGTTGCTATGATTATGTTTTATGACCGGGTCCTAGTTTACTATTACCTTTAGAGGGGTTCATGATATAGGGGTCCCTCCCCATTAGGTTAGTCTGATTTATGGGCCCTTTGTTATTTATACATTAGGTGACTCTGATAGGACATTGTGCTATGGGCCCACTGTTACGTATATAATGCAATACTATAGGACAGGTCCCACAGATATTTTAGGACATGTCTTTCCATCTCTTTGAAGAAATGCTGTGAAGCGGGGACCATGTACTTGGTACAGCATTTTATGGGTAAGATTTCAATGATCTGATGCTTTTTCCTTATTATTGTTCTCTATAGCTACATGTTATTATTGTATTTTTCAATACATTTGGATTTTTATGCATATATGATGAGTGTTGCCTTTGTTCCTTGTGGGATCACGTATTTTGTAGGTAGTGTCTGTGATCACTAGAACCGGACACATGAGGTGGACATTGTGAGAGAGATTCAACAGAAGTCCAGGCGCCACCATAACAAGTATGTGACACTGAAGCATTTAAAAAAAAAAAGATTCCAACTGGAAAATAATTATGGTTTGCGTTTAAGAAATGTAATATATAATAATGGAACAACGTCTTTAATCACTGATGCATAGGGTCCTATGTCAAGGAACCGACTGTCAAGGAGTCCCAAAATGTCTTTCATCTACAGATGTCCCTTTGGGGGTTGCATAATTGAATTATAGCAAATGAAGGTGGATACAAGCCTTACCAGGGCATCTACAGTGCTCTAATATATAATGTACTAAGCATAGGCAGACTGTGTGTGTCTGGGATGTGTTCACTATCCTTATAATGCTTGCTTAGATTTTTAAGAATCCCTGACAGTCCATGCATGTAGATCTCATACCAGATAAGTATAATAGCACAAATCACATTATACCCTTTCTTCTAAATGTTCACTTTTCGTTCAAATCCCTGAGCCCTTCTTCTCTCTGTGAATATTGACAGCTATGAAGTCTACCTGGTAATATTCCCTGATCACTCAAGCATATTCAATTTTACAAGCCGAAGCTTTAATATGCTTCATTTCCAGCCTGTCAAGTCGTGCTCTTTCACAGGATTGGTTCCCCTTTTTTCTTATTTCTGCCATTTATAAATACTTAATTACCATACTTTTCTGTAATATAGAACAGTATGCAGTTCATTTGTGGAATCAGCGAATCTAAGTGATTTCTTGCTGAGAGAATTTACCCCTGAAATGACACGGGTATTTGCATAGTCAGATGACTGGCCGTAGTAAAAAATATAAAATATATATAATTAGGATTGCAAGTCATGTAATACACATACATAGACAGGAAAAAGTACCCGGCGCTGCCTGAGCATGACATGTTGGTGTGTTTGTGTGTTTATTGGATTTGTTCCAATGGTGCCCAGGAGGCCAATATAACCGGGCAGTTAGTCAATGTTTATTTTATTCTTAACTGTCCCCCATAACAGTAACCTCCCCAGCAGGGGCATAGATAAGGGGGGGGGGGATAGGGAGGTTCAAACCCCCCCCCCCCCCAGAGTGTCTGTCCTCCTCACCTGCCAGAGAACAGCCCGGGTGTGCCGCTGCCTGCAATAGCGGCTCGGGCAGTGCGGCACACAGAGAGGTGATGGAGGCTGCAGGGCGGGGCCGGGCAGCGCAGGGGGGCAGGTACGGCGGCACAAGTAACTCACAGACACACACAGGGCAGCCAGGCAGGGATGACGCTGATGATCACATGGCATGCGCGCTGCCTTCAGGCTCCACCTCCGCCTGTCGTACGTCAGGACCCCGGCCAGCTTCCTGCCTGCTCGTGCCTGCTACTCCTGGGCGGCGGCTGACAGAGCACAGAGCCTGGAGATCTCAGAAGATTAGAAGAGAGAGAGAAGAAAGAAAAATAAGTAGTTTCTTATGAATTATGAATTGAGGGACCTGGCCTCCACCATGCTGGTCCACATCACTTATTGTGCAGGCTGCATGGTTTGATGTATTTTTTCTAGTCTCTCACACTCTAGTCTCCTCAACAATAAAGAAACACAATTTCTTATGGAAATTACAAGAGTAAGCTAGCATGTGATGTGTCATGCGTGCCGCAGACTGTCACTCCAGACTGGAGTGGGTTGGTACCAATTACGAGTCTTTTTAAAACATGTTTTTTCCATATGGTGTCAAACAACTAAATCGGTATTGCTCAAGGTAAAGGATTGGTTTAGGAATGATATGGCTGGTATATTTTTTCAAACCCTGGTGTGTCTGCTAGATAAAGTCTTATAATTTGAGAAAGCTGAACCCCCCCCCCCCCCCCCCCCAGGAAAAAAAATTATCTACGGCCCTGCTCCACAGTGCCCTGTCCATTTAACTGTGACTTCCACTGCTCCCCACCCCTTAACACCCGTTGCCCCGCCACATTAAGACTGATCTCCAAAGCATCCCACCCCCTTATTTGTGACCCCTACAGCACCCTGCCCCCTTAACTGTGACCTCCACAGCTCTTTACCCCTTAACTGTGACCTCCAAAGCACCCCACCCCCTTAATTGTGACACCTACATCACATGTCCCCTTAACAGTGACCTCCACAGCGCCCTGCCACCTTTACAGTGACTTCCACAGCACCATGCCCCCTTAACTGTGATCTCCACAGTGCCCCGTCCCCTTTAACTGTGACTTTCACAGCACCCTGCCCCCTTAACAGTGACCTCTGCAGCATTCTGCTCCTTTAACAGTGACCTCTGCAGTGCTCCACCTCTTAACAGTGACCTATAACAGTGATGAGAAATAGCTGAGTTGTTATAGAAATCTGATGTAAAACTGTGTATATGTCAGTGAGGTGAAGTCTGAAGGACTTAAGAGCTTCTATGTGACTGCATGTACATCAGGATATGTGAAGGAGCTGAAAGCTTCTATTGGCTAATATGGCTCATGTGATGGGCTATATTTGCAATTTTTAGAAGTATCTCAAGAACGGTACATCCTAGAGAGCTGAGACCTTTCCAAAAACCTTCCCAGACACCCAATGTACCTATGTGCCAAATTTGGTGTCCAGCGGCTCAGGTATTTGGATGCCTATAGAGGACATACAAATAGACATTGATTTTTATAAGACTGAGTTCACACTTCAGTTATTTGGTCAGTTATGGCGATCAGTTTTATGACCCAGGTGTGGGTCAAAAACACAGAACAGATGCAGATCTTTCCCTTATACCTTATCTCTGAGTAGGCTTCACTGCTAGGGATGAGCGAACCCAGTGAAGTTTGGGTTCGGCTGAACTTCAGGTCAAAGTTTGGGTTCGGGACCCGAACTTGACCCGAACACCAAACCCGAACCCGGACCCCATTAAAGTCAATGGGGACCAGAACTTCACTTTATTATTTTCCGTTATAACATGGTTATAACGGAAAATAATAGCATTCATAAGAAAGAATGCTAAATAAAATGGCCATTGAGAAGTTAAAAATAATTAAAAAACTCACCTCATCCACTTGATCGTGCAGCCGGTATGCTCTTTTTTCTTCAGGACCTATAAAAGGACCTGCTCACCATGTGGTGAGTGAGGTGACATCATCGCAGGTCCTTTTGCAGGTCCTGAAGAAAGAAGAGGATACTGACTGCGCGATCAAGTGGATAAGGTGAGGTTTTTTTTTATTATTTTTAACTTCTCAATGGCCATTTTACTTAGCATTCTATCTTAAGAATGCTATTATTTTCTGTTATAACCATGTTATAACGGAAATTATGAAAATCACCCGAACACCAAACCCGAACTTCAGTGAACTCGCAAAGTTCAGTACGAACCCGCTCAACCCTATTCACTACTGGTTTTGGCTCACAATAACTGATGGAAATACAGTTGCAAGAAAAAGTATGTGAACCCTTTGGAATGATATGGATTTCTGCACAAATTGGTCATAAAATGTGATCTGATAACAATAGACAATCACAGTCTGCTTAAACTAATAACACACAAAGAATTAAATTAAATTTTATTGAACACACCATGTAAACATTCACAGTGCAGGTGGAAAAAGTATGTGAACCCTTGGATTTAATAACTGGTTGAACCTCCTTTGGCAGCAATAACTTCAACCAAACGTTTCCTGTAGTTGCAGATCAGACATGCACAACGGTCAGGAGTAATTCTTGACCATTCCTCTTTACAGAACTGTTTCAGTTAAGCAATATTCTTGGGATGTCTGGTGTGAATCGCTTTCTTGAGGTCATGCCACAGCATCTCAATCGGGTTGAGGTCAGGACTCTGACTGGGCCACCCCAGAAGGTGTATTTTCTTCTGTTTAAGCCATTCTGTTGTTGATTTACTTCATTTGCCAATCTGTACTTGATTTACTATGCTTTGGGTTGTTGTCCTGTTGCAACACCCATCTTCTGTTGAGCTTCAGCTGGAGGACAGATGGCCTTAAGTTCTCCTGCAAAAGGTCTTGATAAACTTGGGAATCCATTTTTCGTTTGATGATAGCAATCCATCCAGGCCCTGACACAGCAAAGCAGCCCCAAACCATGATGCCCCCACCACCATACATCACAGTTCTTCTGGTTTGCATGGTTACGACCACCCTGTAATCCAGCCGCGGTGGTCAAGCTTGCACACTATAGTCCCCCTCCGATCAGCTGTTTGAGAAGGCACTACTCGCAGTAGCACTGTGGCCTTCTCGCACCTTTCCCTAGGCCATGTGATGTCACTTTCATCAGTCACGTGGCCTAGGCACAGTTCAGCTGCATAGAAGTGAATGGGGCTGAGTGCGATACCAAGCACAACCGCTATACAATGTACAGCGATGTGCTTGGTGAGCATAGAAAAAGCCCCCCCCCCCCCCCCCCCGGGTCATATACTAATATCATCAGTATCTCAGAAAACCCTTTTAAGGCTTTCATTATCTTTACTATATGGAAACCATCAACAAGCTGCTGTTGATATGTCTATTACTCCCTTGTGTTCCTAGGGAGACTACCATTAAAACTTAACCTTTATTAAATGTTCAACATATAAAAGTGCACACACCAGGACTGCAAAATATACACAAACAGGAAAGTGGGAAGACAGGCGCCAACCCTGATATATCCCTAGATAAATACTGACCAGCAAAAACAGAACACACACCCTGCTAAGGTCAATCCTATACAGAAACCTAACCTAGATACCTCTGTATGGTCATCGTTAGCACCACCACCCCACCAAGGTATAATTAATAGCCACACAATAGCCACATCGAAAAATATTGGGGGATATAAAAAATGTCCAGGAGGTTCCTAGATAAAAAGGGACCACTTGGACTCCCTGAAGAGTTGGCAATTCTCCAAGGACAAGCATGAAGGACTGATTTCTCATAGAAACCAAGTCCCCACCACATCTGTATGTCCCCAGTATGGACCTAAAGGAGGACATTTATCAAAACTGGTGCTAAGGAAAACTGTTTTAGTTGTCCCTAGCAATCAATCAGATTGAACCTTTCATTTTCCAAAAGGAGCTTTGTATAAAGAAACATGGAATCTGATTGACTAGTTTTGATAAATGTCCCTCATAGTTCCCAGTCAGATACACAACATCCTAAAACATTTCCCTGAGGCCAAAGACTTGGTTCATCAGAGGACATCAGAACATTTAGATGGTTACAGTACAATTTATACAAAATCGATGATAAGGGAGCAAAGCAATGAGAACATTTCCAAGTATATAGTAATGGTGGACATAGCATGACAAAGCGTATGACACACCAGGTCTAGATATTCTATGCATACACAGGGGCACATTTCTGAAACTGTCTAAAAGAAAAAAGTTTTTGTTGCCCATAGCAACCAGTCACGGGGCACCTTTCATTTTTAAAGAGTAGAAAGCTAAATGAAAGCTGCGCTGTGATTGGTTGCTGCAGGCGACAAAGACAGTTTTTTTTCCCTTTTGTAATTCAAACGTATCCACTCATGTCTGTCACATATCCACTCATGTCTGTCACATATCCACTCATGTCTGTCACATATCCACTCATGTCTGTCACATATCCACACATGTTTGTCACATATACACTCATGTCTGTCACATATCCACACATGTCTGTCACATATCCACCCAGGTCTGTCACATATACACACATGTCTGTCACATGTCCACACGTGTCTGTCACATATTCATCCGTGTCTGTCACATATCCACCCATGTCTGTCACATATCCACCCATGTCTGTCACATATCCACCCATGTCTGTCACATATCCACCCATGTCATCCATGACTGTCAGATTCTGAGCTTATATCTATAGATCTTTCCTGACACATAGTTCTGTCAAAATCCTCTGATATATATCCCACTGTATAGGTATATAGTGGCATATGTCTTCCATAGGCCCTCATGTTAAAATAAAATAAAAAGTAGCATATCACATGGTACATGTTGTTTTTGTGGGATCTCTGTGTAGAAAAGCTCAGCAGACTTTTAACTTTTATGGTATCCATTGTCCCTATGGATACCTTAGACACATGCAGCAGGAGCGTTCCCAGGGCCAACTTTGAATGGACACCACAAACACAGTGTGAACATAGACTAATCAGTCTGGGGGAGATTTATAAAAACTGGTGTGTAGTAGAACTGGCTTAGTTCCCCATAGCAACAAATCAGAATACACCTTTCATTTTCCAAATGAGTTCTGAAAAATAAAAGGTAGAATCTGATTGGTTGTTATGGGCAACTAAGCCAGTTCTACTTTACACCAGCTTTGATAAATCTTCCCATATGTTTTCAGAATGTGTAGAAACAAAGTTAGCGGAGGATACCCTTAAAGACACGGGGAGGAAACACAAACTCCATACAAAAGTTCCCTATGGCTCACGTATCCATACAAACAATAGGATGAGGCAGATAAATGTCTAGTGCGTGTTCTATATGTCTCCGTTACATACTGCAGGGGCGGATTGGCCAAAGACTTTCCAGGGAAGTTTACCAGGGGTCCGCCTGAGTCCTCCTCACGGCCGGCCAGTGGAAATTTTTGGGGATATATTTTATGCTGCCGACAGTATATTGTGATGGACTGTGGTATTGCTCTGTTGTTGTGGTATAATGTGCCACAATATGGTATTGCTGGCCCCGCTCACTTGTGTTGGCCCTGCCTTCCATCAATTTGGACCCAAGTACAAAACTGGGCCACTTTTAGTATTTTTTTTCCAGGGCCTCTTTAAGTTCCCAGTCCGTCCCTGCATATTGCAAGTTCCCTTCAGCATCCATAAGACTAAAACGCCCTTTACACGGGCTAACTGTGCAGGCAATTATTGGAAACTATTCATTCCCGATGAATTGTCTGCTCATCAGACGAGGAGAAAGCTGCATTTACACCCAGATTTTATTATAAGGCAACGTGGACAGTTGTATTCTGGGGCTAGAAGTCAGCAGTCAGACCCCACCGATCAGTGTTTTATGTGGTGTCCTATAGATGCCTCATACCACACTTTTTGCAGGAAGGCAATTTTAACAAAACTGCTTTGGAAATAAATGAATATGGTTTTAATTTAAAGTGAGGATGTTGTGCTGAGATTTTTTTCCAGTGCGGTCTTTCCGGCTCGCTGAAGATACTGTTGCTGGTTTGTCTGTCTCTGCTGCCTCCTGCTGGTCATCCTTGGAATTATATCAGTTTTTTAAGCAACACACGTCCCAGCTGCCCCCTTCTGGACAGACACTTTTGTTTTCAAACTCTTTATCTCGCTTTCTCGATAAATGTCTTTATTCTGAACCGGATCTATAGAGGAAAATGCTGTACAATGACTCTTAGTTTACACTAGTTTACATTTCTTTAATTTATTTATTTTGCCAAATATACATTGCAAAAGTAAAAAAGCTCCTGGATCCTAATGCAAAATCTGTAACAGAGCCCTTAAAGGGGTTTTCCAAGATTTAAATACTGATGACCTATCTTCTGGATAGGTCATCAGTATCTGATCCCCGCAGCGGCACTCAGAGTCGCGCCGTAGCCTTCTCACTGCTTTCCCTAGTCCTAGTGACAAAACATTCATCACTCACGTGATCTAAGCGCAGCTCAGCCCCATTCAAGAGAATGAGGTTGAGCGTGATACCAAGCACAGCCGCTATTTAATGTACGGCACTGTGCTGGCACTGGAGCGACAGTGATTTCTCAAAACAGCTGATTGGCGGGGGTTCCAGGTGTCAGACCCTCACCGATCAGATACTGATGGCCTATCAAGAGGATAGGTCTTCAGTATTTAAATCCTGACCCTTTTAATTATGGTGTCTTCTTTTGAACAGATGGGTCTTTGGACTTGGTCTTAATGCTATATCTGTACCCCATATTGCTACACCCCTGATTAATAAGCTATCTATGAATTCAGTACTGAAATAGATGCCAGAGGTAAATAAATTAAACTACCTGGTAATGGAATACAGGGACATCAAAAGTGATATATAGCTAAAGCCCCTCTGCAATGACAGGAACTAGAGCTAACTCCATTGTCAGATATGTAACCCTTCTGTCCACACCATATATGTGGCTCAACAGGGGGAGAGGCCTCCTTTTGTTATCCCACAGGGGTGCCATGCGGTTGTGTGTTGCCAATGGGTTGACATGTTTACCATGTACTTAATCCTATTAGGCCCTGCTGAAGGCAGTGCTTAATAGGCTTCTTGTAAGTATAAAACAAGTGATCAAAGGACCTCATGTTCAATTTACCTACTGGGACCAAAAAAAGGTTGTGCCTAAGTAGCTGTTCTTTTATCAGCATTCAGAAATAAGTTTTACAGTAGCAACATGGACCATAGGAACCTGTAGCATGGAAGTGACTCATTGACTTTTATCAGAATCTGGACAGGCTATGCGACCTGTACAGTGGTACTGGAGAAAGGAGACGACTGTGTCTATCACTTATAATCAATTATGGACCCAGTGTTGTCTATACCGGGATGTCATCTGTCATTGTATTCCTCCTGTGATGATAATGAGATGAGTGCTGTTTAGTAGCATCTATAGAACAGGAAGTATGTTTAAACAGCACCTCAGATGTGTTATCAGAGACAATCCCTTTGAGAAAGCAGTTGATAAGGTGATATGTGATGGTACCTTTGGCCCCTCCGGCAAACTGATGACTCTGCCAGGGAAACCAAGGTCTAACAGTTCATTTTCTGCTGCAGGGCAAATGTCATATTACAACGGATGGCTCTATGGATGGCACAAGTCGCCCAGAACGGGAGGCACTTTAACAGAGCAACTTTCCCTTCTGGATCACAGAGAGGTCCCCAGCATTTCTATGATGTCCTTTTGCCTTAATAGGTCATATGAACTAAGGTGGTCTTCATGAGGTCAGAATCGGCATATACAATCTGTTTCCCATACACATTGTTTTTTCCAAAACTGGTGAACAACTGAACAACTGTCCTGGGCTGACAGTTTGAAAAAGAAAAATTGCAGGTAGGATTGATGTGAGAAACAGCACCACTTTTGTCTATAGGTTGTGAATGGTATTGCAGGTTAGTAACATTAATGGGAATGTGGCTGAGCTACAATACCAGAAACAGCCAAAGGACAAGATAGGCACTGCTTAAGGGGTAAAAAAAACTTTTTCCTAACCTTGTGCAACCCAGACCTGAACTTTAACGATGACATTTTTCAAAAATGGTGAATTTATTATATCACATTCTGTAAACAACAAAACCAATCAAGTTTAATTTTGTGGAAATAGCATAAAAAAATAGGATAGGACTGATAATGCTGTTTTAAGAATACCCTGTTGCCTCCTGCTGATTATCATTTATGATCCTTCCCATACTGATCCATATTTTAGTATTCAGCTGAATCCTGTTACAGCATTATGCAAAATAAAGCTAAGCCTTCATTTGCATTTTATACTGAGGGTTGAGGTGAAAGTCAGAAGCAAGATGAATCCTTCATAGCACAAAGTTCTATTGCAGTAATTGTATCCTGCTCACTGAGATTGCTATCTTTACCTAGAGATGGTGCAGCTCAGGCCTAGAAAATTCCCTAATATATTCTTATTATTTTAAAGCGCACCTGAGTTTTCAAAAATGTTTTCATAATGGCTGTGCTTTTTTTTATACAATCATAACTGTGAAGGAACTGGTGTTTTTTGGGGGCTTCCCTAATGTCTCCGTCAGCCATATTATTTACTGTTTCAGCTGCACAGATAGATGCATTTCATTTAGAAGCAGTGGGTGTCTCCCTTCTATTGAATCTGCCAGTACTGTATGCAGTGACCTCACTTTATGATGTCTGTTTGCCTTTAGGGGGCTCAGAAAGCTGATAAGGAGGGAGAGCTCACACTTACAGACACACAGGAGGCTATAATCTTCAAAAGCAGTGTAGAGGCAGTGCTTCTGTCAGGCTCAGTACCTCAGCTAGATCTGACATGCCCCCACTTCCTCTCAGCCATCCTCTGGGTCTCTCTTACCAGGGACAGATTTTGTCTGACAACGGGCAGTGGGCTGGAACTTATCTGGAAGTGAGACCCCTAGTGGTCATGACTTTACAGCTTTTTTTTTTTCAGGTGGATGCAGGAATATTTTTTAAATAAAGTGGTTTAGAAATTCGCTAGTTAGACCATTCTCTATGAAATGACATGAAATTGTGTGAAAGTACTCTTTAAACATTCCTTATAGGCTCTGTTCACACTACTCTGGTAGATTTACTTTAAAAAATGAAAGCTACAATGCTATGTTAGATCCCTTGTACAATGGATCCTACTGCCACCAAATGGATACCGTGGACCTATAAGCACTTCTATCATAGTTTTCATCATTTTGAAGGTACGTATAGCATTGCTATTCTCTCAGTCAAATTTAATAAGACTGCCAGTGGAGGATACCGTGTGAATACAGCCTTAGGGTCAACTCACATGTCTGAGTTCCAGAAGCCAGACCGGTTGTAATCATATGATCACTGAGATGGCTGTTTAAAAGCAGAAACTAGCTGTGCCACATAATGGTCCTTTTTGAAATATGAATACTGTGTGTACATATATGACCTAATGTAATAATCTATTGATATTTTATATAATGTTTCCTACATTTATATGCCACTATATTCCACAGTGCTTTCTATAGAATGCATATTGGAACCCATTTCCATAATGGTGAAGGAAAAAGGGGGGTTGCAGTTAACCTATCAGTATCCTTTGGAGTTGTGGGAGATGAGGGGGGATAGATTATACTAGGAGAAAAATAAAAAGGAGGCAAATTAATCTAAGGGTACGGGCGGTCAGGTTTCTGACAGAAGTAAAAAAAAAAAAAAGAGAAGTCATATGTGTCCTTTATACCTTAATTATTTATCTATTATATGCACTTATATAGCGCTGCTATATTCCACAGCGCTTTACAGACATTAGCATCCAACTGTCCCCAATGGGGCTCACAATCTAAGGTACTTATGTCTTTGGAGTGTGGGAGAAAACCGGAGTACCCAGAGGAAACCCACGTAAACACGTGGAGAACATACAAACTCCATGCAGATGTTGCCCTTGGTCAGATTCGAACCTAGGACCACAGCCTCTCTCCTTTTATGATCCACTCCTGATTTTGGCTTCCAAAACTGCACCCAAAAATCAGACTGTGTGACCCTATCAGTTCAGAGAAGAACCATGCAAATAACATACACCATGCTTATGTGGCTGACCTTGGTTGGATGAGCACATAGGACTGCATGACTAAAACATTAGATGGCTGAGATTCCACAAAGGTGAGATGAATAACATAGGACAGGGGTGCATAACGTGCAGCCTAGGGGGCAGGGGGCCATTCTGTGTGGCCTCCAACCATCAGGTCATAGACATTCCTGTCTGTGTCTGGTCGCTGTATTTTCCATTTTAAAGAAGACTGGAATGATGAGTAGCACAGGAGCAGAAATTGTAAAATAGTGAATTGTGTTGCTATCTCTGGGGCCCCTGTACATATTAAGCAGAATGGGGGTCTCCTAACCTCTATGTGGCAAAACAGAAAGTGGTAGCTGAGGTGGAGTGGTGGCCATGTATGCAAGAGTTCGTCCTTTCTGGAGTGCAAATGGGAAAGAAGGGGACCCCAATTCTCCCCGGTATGTAGTCCTGGAAATGGAAAGCACCACCTATTAGACATTAATGGCATATAATTTTTATATGTCTCATACAGCAATACCCCTTTATGTTTTAATGTGACCCTTGGCATTGGTTCACCATGATATTGTAGCCCTCAGACCAGAAAATGTTGTGCACCCCCAATATAGAACTGATTCTCTCTGTACAGCTCCGCACTGCAGAATATGTTGTTGCTATATAAAGTAAGATACAGGAATAAATGTATACATTCTTTTTATAAAATTTGGGGGTCATTTATTAAACAGAAATACGCCTACATCAGGCGTATTTCTAGCGCAGATTGTGGCGCAAAGGTCCATCTCATTTACCATTTTCTACACCTCTTTTAGTCTAAAAGGCCGGTCTTAATAAATGTGCCCCTTTGTTGCTAAAGTGGAAAAGGTGAGACATTGCTCTTTATATGCATTACTGAATGTATAAATACTCTTCTATAATATAAGAAAGAATCCAAAAGTGGAATGTGGCTATGAAGGAAGACTAGTTTAATGCTCTTCGTATAGGAAAAAGCATTAATAGTGTTGTACATGGTCAGCCTTGGTATCAGCTTTCAGTTACAGATCTCTTTACCTATAGCTGGGTTATGTATATGTTTATGGGTCCTCAAGGATACATTTTATTGAGACTACTTTTAAATATCTGCAGCTCCCTGTTTAGGTTCCCCTAGAACTAGGGATGAGCGAACTCGAACTGTATAGTTCGGGTTCGTACCGAATTTTGGGGTGTCCGTGACACGGACCCGAACCCGGACATTTTCGTAAAAGTCCGGGTTCGGGTTCGGTGTTCGTCGCTTTCTTCGCGCTTTTGTGACGCTTTCTTGGCGCTTTTTGAAAGGCTGCAAAGCAGCCAATCAACAAGCGTCATACTACTTGCCCCAAGAGGCCATCACAGCCATGCCTACTATTGGCATGGCTGTGATTGGCCAGAGCACCATGTGACCCAGCCTCTATTTAAGCTGGAGTCACATAGCGCCGCCCGTCACTCTGCTCTGATTAGCGTAGGGAGAGGTTGCGGCTGCGACAGTAGGGCGAGATTAGGCAGATTAACTCCTCCAAAGGACTTGATTAACTGATCGATCTGCAGCTGTGGATCATTGAGCTGCTGATCCTCAATTGCTCACTGTTTTTAGGCTGCACAGACCGTTTGTCAGTCTCATTTTTCTGGGGTGATCGGCGGCCATTTTGTGTCTTGTGGTGCGCCAGCACAAGCTGCGACCAAGTGCATTTAACCCTCAATGGTGTGGTTGTTTTTTGGCTAAAGCCTACATCAGGGTGAAGCTGTCACACCAAGTGCATTTAACCAGCAATAGTCTGTTCATTTTTTGGCCATATACAAAATCAGGGGCAAGCTGCGCCTGTCACCAAGTGCATTTAACCCTCAATGGTGTGGTTGTTTTTTGGCTAAAGCCTACATCAGGGTGAAGCTGTCACACCAAGTGCATTTAACCAGCAATAGTCTGTTCATTTTTTGGCCATATACAAAATCAGGGGCAAGCTGCGCCTGTCACCAAGTGCATTTAACCCTCAATGGTGTGGTTGTTTTTTGGCTAAAGCCTACATCAGGGTGAAGCTGTCACACCAAGTGCATTTAACCAGCAATAGTCTGTTCATTTTTTGGCCATATACAAAATCAGGGGCAAGCTGCGCCTGTCACCAAGTGCATTTAACCCTCAATGGTGTGGTTGTTTTTTGGCTAAAGCCTACATCAGGGTGAAGCTGTCACACCAAGTGCATTTAACCAGCAATAGTCTGTTCATTTTTTGGCCATATCCCAGTCTAATTCTGTCACTAAATCCATACCGGTCACCCAGCGCCTAAATACTAGGCCTCAAATTTATATCCAGCTAAATCTGTCCCTAGTGCTGTAGCTGGGCGAGTTATTTAGTGTCCGTTCAAGCACATTTCTTGTTCTGGGTTGAAATACAATTCTCAATTTAGCAATTTCATAATTTAGTGGTTCCTGCTATATCAGAGCTCTTTGAAATCTATCCCAAAAAGGGTATATAATATTGAAGGTGCACATAGGGTCATTCAGAGTAACTTCACACACACCCGCTACTGTGTATTTCCAAGTCTAATTCTGTCACTAAATCCATACCGGTGACCCAGCGCCTAAATACTAGGCCTCAAATTTAATTCCCTCTAAATCTCTCGTTACCCACCGCTGTACTGTTGTTGCTGGGCAAGATATTTAGTGTCCGTCAAAGCACATTTTTTGTTCTGGGTTGAAGTACAATTCCCAATTTAGCAATTTCATAATTTAGTGGTTTCTGCTATATCAGAGCTATTTGAAATCTATCCCAAAAAGGGTATATAATATTGAAGGTGCACATAGGGTCATTCAGAATAACTTCACACACACCCGCTACTGTGTATTTCCAAGTCTAATTCTGTCACTAAACCCATACCTGTCACCCAGCGCCTAAATACTAGGCCTCAAATTTAAATCCCTCTAAATCTCTCGTTACCGTTGTCCTGTTGTAGCTGGGAAAGTTATTTAGTGCCCGTCAAAGCACATTTTTTGTTCTGGGTTGAAGTACAATTCCCAATTTAGCAATTTCATAATTTAGTGGTTCCTGCTATATCAGAGCTATTTGAAATCTATCCCAAAAAGGGTATATAATATTGAAGGTGCACATAGGGTCATTCAGAATAACTTCACACACACCCGCTACTGTGTATTTCCAAGTCTAATTCTGTCACTAAATCCATACCGGTGACCCAGCGCCTAAATACTAGGCCTCAAATTTAATTCCCTCTAAATCTCTCGTTACCCACCGGTGTACTGTTGTTGCTGGGCAAGATATTTAGTGTCCGTCAAAGCACATTTTTTGTTCTGGGTTGAAGTACAATTCCCAATTTAGCAATTTCATAATTTAGTGGTTTCTGCTATATCAGAGCTATTTGAAATCTATCCCTAAAAGGGTATATAATATTGAAGGTGCACATAGGGTCATTCAGAATAACTTCACACACACCCGCTACTGTGTATTTCCAAGTCTAATTCTGTCACTAAACCCATACCTGTCACCCAGCGCCTAAATACTAGGCCTCAAATTTAAATCCCTCTAAATCTCTCGTTACCGTTCTCCTGTTGTAGCTGGGAAAGTTATTTAGTGCCCGTCAAAGCACATTTTTTGTTCTGGGTTGAAGTACAATTCCCAATTTAGCAATTTCATAATTTAGTGGTTCCTGCTATATCAGAGCTATTTGAAATCTATCCCAAAAAGGGTATATAATATTGAAGGTGCACATAGGGTCATTCAGAATAACTTCACACACACGCTTCTGTGCATTTCCAAGTCTAATTCTGTCACTAAATCCATACCGGTGACCCAGCGCCTAAATACTAGGCCTCAAATTTAATTCCCTCTAAATCTCTCGTTACCCACCGCTGTACTGTTGTTGCTGGGCAAGATATTTAGTGTCCGTCAAAGCACATTTTTTGTTCTGGGTTGAAGTACAATTCCCAATTTAGCAATTTCATAATTTAGTGGTTTCTGCTATATCAGAGCTATTTGAAATCTATCCCTAAAAGGGTATATAATATTGAAGGTGCACATAGGGTCATTCAGAATAACTTCACACACACCCGCTACTGTGTATTTCCAAGTCTAATTCTGTCACTAAATCCATACCGGTGACCCAGCGCCTAAATACTAGGCCTCAAATTTAATTCCCTCTAAATCTCTCGTTACCCACCGGTGTACTGTTGTTGCTGGGCAAGATATTTAGTGTCCGTCAAAGCACATTTTTTGTTCTGGGTTGAAGTACAATTCCCAATTTAGCAATTTCATAATTTAGTGGTTTCTGCTATATCAGAGCTATTTGAAATCTATCCCTAAAAGGGTATATAATATTGAAGGTGCACATAGGGTCATTCAGAATAACTTCACACACACGCTTCTGTGCATTTCCAAGTCTAATTCTGTCACTAAATCCATACCGGTGACCCAGCGCCTAAATACTAGGCCTCAAATTTAAATCCCTCTAAATCTCTCGTTACCCACCACTGTACTGTTGTTGCTGGGCAAGATATTTAGTGTCCGTCAAAGCACATTTTTTGTTCTGGGTTGAAGTACAATTCCCAATTTAGCAATTTCATAATTTAGTGGTTTCTGCTATATCAGAGCTATTTGAAATCTATCCCTAAAAGGGTATATAATATTGAAGGTGCACATAGGGTCATTCAGAATAACTTCACACACACGCTTCTGTGCATTTCCAAGTCTAATTCTGTCACTAAATCCATACCGGTGACCCAGCGCCTAAATACTAGGCCTCAAATTTAATTCCCTCTAAATCTCTCGTTACCCACCGCTGTACTGTTGTTGCTGGGCAAGATATTTAGTGTCCGTCAAAGCACATTTTTTGTTCTGGGTTGAAGTACAATTCCCAATTTAGCAATTTCATAATTTAGTGGTTTCTGCTATATCAGAGCTATTTGAAATCTATCCCTAAAAGGGTATATAATATTGAAGGTGCACATAGGGTCATTCAGAATAACTTCACACACACCCGCTACTGTGTATTTCCAAGTCTAATTCTGTCACTAAATCCATACCGGTGACCCAGCGCC
Source organism: Bufo gargarizans (assembly GCF_014858855.1). NCBI lineage: Eukaryota > Metazoa > Chordata > Amphibia > Anura > Bufonidae > Bufo > Bufo gargarizans. The sequence continues at coordinate 166,268 of NW_025334188.1, read as the reverse complement.
TAAATACTAGGCCTCAAATTTAATTCCCTCTAAATCTCTCGTTACCCACCGGTGTACTGTTGTTGCTGGGCAAGATATTTAGTGTCCGTCAAAGCACATTGTTTGTTCTGGGTTGAAGTACAATTCCCAATTTAGCAATTTCATAATTTAGTGGTTTCTGCTATATCAGAGCTATTTGAAATCTATCCCTAAAAGGGTATATAATATTGAAGGTGCACATAGGGTCATTCAGAATAACTTCACACACACCCGCTACTGTGTATTTCCAAGTCTAATTCTGTCACTAAACCCATACCTGTCACCCAGCGCCTAAATACTAGGCCTCAAATTTAAATCCCTCTAAATCTCTCGTTACCGTTGTCCTGTTGTAGCTGGGAAAGTTATTTAGTGCCCGTCAAAGCACATTTTTTGTTCTGGGTTGAAGTACAATTCCCAATTTAGCAATTTCATAATTTAGTGGTTCCTGCTATATCAGAGCTATTTGAAATCTATCCCAAAAAGGGTATATAATATTGAAGGTGCACATTGGGTCATTCAGAATAACTTCACACACACGCTTCTGTGCATTTCCAAGTCTAATTCTGTCACTAAATCCATACCGGTGACCCAGCGCCTAAATACTAGGCCTCAAATTTAATTCCCTCTAAATCTCTCGTTACCCACCGCTGTACTGTTGTTGCTGGGCAAGATATTTAGTGTCCGTCAAAGCACATTTTTTGTTCTGGGTTGAAGTACAATTCCCAATTTAGCAATTTCATAATTTAGTGGTTTCTGCTATATCAGAGCTATTTGAAATCTATCCCTAAAAGGGTATATAATATTGAAGGTGCACATTGGGTCATTCAGAATAACTTCACACACACACGCTTCTGTGCATTTCCAAGTCTAATTCTGTCACTAAATCCATACCGGTCACCCAGCGCCTAAATACTAGGCCTCAAACGCAGCCGCCTGTCTACAGCCAATGTGGACAAGCTGACGTTCATAAAAATGAACCAGGCATGGATCCCACAGGATCTGTCCGTCCCTTGTCCAGATTAGACATTAACTACCTCCCCTTAACCATATATTATTGGACTCCAGGGCACTTCCTCATTCAATCCTATTTTTATTTTCATTTTACCATTATATTGCGAGGCTACCCAAAGTTGAATGAACCTCTCCTCTGTCTGGGTGCCGGGGCCTAAATATATGCCAATGGACTGTTCCAATGTTGGGTGATGTGAAGCCTGATTCTCTGCTATGACATGCAGACTGATTCTCTGCTGACATGAAGCCAGATCCTCTGTTACGGGACCTCTCTCCTCTGCCTGTGTGCTGGGCCTAAATTTATGAAAATGGACTCTTACAGTGGTGGGTGACGTGAAGCCTGATTCTCTGCTATGATATGAAGACTGATTCTCTGCTGACATGAAGCCAGATTGTCTGTTACGGGACCTCTCTCCTCTGCCTGGGTGCTGGGCCTAAATATATGCCAATGGACTGTTGCAGTGGTGGCTGACGTGAAGCCTCATTCTCTGCTATGACATGCAGACTGATTCTCTGCTGACATGAAGCCAGATTGTCTGTTACGGGACCTCTCTCCTCTGCCTGGGTGCTGGGTAGTGTTGAGCGCGAATATTCGAAAAGCAAATTTTTTTCGCGAATATCGCAACTTCGCGATTTCGCGAATATTTCGAATATAGTGCTATATATTCGTAAAAACGAATATTCGTTTTTTGTTTTTTCCCCCCCCCACAAAATTACAGTACACATATAATTGATTGTTTCCCAAAGGTCCAACAGCTCAGATCTTACTCACATTGCCTAGAAAGTGATTGAGGCGCGAATCTTCGTAGGGCGATTTTATTAGCGCACATGCGAATATCGGCACGTCCCAGAACAGAGGCAAAGGGCTTTGCATTCATACATTAGTGAATTGAGTTGCGAATCTTCGTAAGGCGATTTTATTAGCGCACATGCGAATATCGGCACGTCCCAGAACAGAGGCAAAGGGCTTTGCATTCATACATTAGTGAATTGAGTTGCGAATCTTCGTAAGGCGATTTTATTAGCGCACATGCGAATATCTACACTTGTCCCAGAACAGAGGCAAAGGGCTTTGCATTCATACATTAGTGATTGAATTGAGCTGCGAATCTTCGTAAGGCGATTTTATTAACGCAAATGCAAATATCTACACTTGTCCCCAGAACAGAGAGGCAAAGGCCTGTGCATTCATATAGTATAGCACCATATTCGCGAATACGTAGAACTTCGTAAAATTCGATTTACGAATATTCGTATTTTTTATTTTACTTTCCACCTTACAGATTACATTGATCTGTACTCTGTCAACTACTGTCATCACCCCCCACTGTATCTCGATTGATTCCCAAAAGTCTCACATTCCCTAGAAAGTGATTGAGTTGTGAATCTTCGTAAGGCGATTTTATTAGCGCACATGCGAATATCTACACTTGTCCCAGAACAGAGGCAAAGGGCTTTGCATTCATACATTAGTGATTGAATTGAGCTGCGAATCTTCGTAAGGCGATTTTATTAACGCAAATGCAAATATCTACACTTGTCCCCAGAACAGAGAGGCAAAGGCCTGTGCATTCATATAGTATAGCACCATATTCGCGAATACGTAGAACTTCGTAAAATTTGATTAACGAAAATTCGTATTTTTTATTTTACTTTCCACCTTACAGATTACATTGATCTGTACTCTGTCAACTACTGTCATCACCCCCCACTGTATCTCGATTGATTCCCAAAAGTCTCACATTCCCTAGAAAGTGATTGAGGTGCGAATCTTCGTAAGGCGATTTTATTAGCGCACATGCGAATATCTACACTTGTCCCAGAACAGAGGCAAAGGGCATTGCATTCATACATTAGTGATTGAATTGAGTTGCGAATCTTCGTAAGGCGATTTCATTAGCGCACATGTGAATTTTGCATAGCATATGTATTATGCGATGCGAAAATTCGAATTATCGCATATGCGAAATAATAACGAATTTGAATAATCGCGAATATTTTACGAATATTCTTTCGAATATTCACAAAATTTCGCGAATTCGAATATGGGACATGCCGCTCAACACTAGTGCTGGGCCTAAATTTATGACAATGGACTGTTGCAGTGGTGGGTGACGTGAAGCCTGATTCTCTGCTATGACATGCAGACTGATTCTCTGCTGACATGAAGCCAGATTGTCTGTTACGGGACCTCTCTCCTCTGCCTGGGTGCTGGGCCTAAATATATGCCAATGGACTGTTGCAGTGGTGGCTGACGTGAAGCCTCATTCTCTGCTATGACATGCAGACTAATTCTCTGCTGACATGAAGACAGATTCTCTGTTACGGGACCTCTCTCCTCTGCCTGGGTGCCGGGGCCTAAATATCTGAGAATGGACTGTTCCAGTGGTGGGTGACGGGAAGCCAGATTCTCTGCTATGGAACCTCTCTCCAATTGATTTTGGTTAATTTTTATTTATTTAATTTTTATTTTTATTCATTTCCCTATCCACATTTGTTTGCAGGGGATTTACCTACATGTTGCTGCCTTTTGCAGCCCTCTAGCTCTTTCCTGGGCTGTTTTACAGCCTTTTTAGTGCCGAAAAGTTCGGGTCCCCATTGACTTCAATGGGGTTCGGGTTCGGGACGAAGTTCGGATCGGGTTCGGATCCCGAACCCGAACATTTCCGGGATGTTCGGCCGAACTTCTCGAACCCGAACATCCAGGTGTTCGCTCAACTCTACCTAGAACACATCTTGTGGGTTTGAGCATCTTGAAAAGAATGACTTGGTAAGCTCTTAGGGATACAGACTTATTGTGTCTGTAAAATTCTATGTACTTTGCAGCTCATTAACAGAAAGACATATTGTATTATTACTATCTAGTTTTTAATGAGGTTTACATATCCCATGGATCTCTTTGGCACCACATCAGCGAGAGATTTCAGCAGTTTTATGTACAGTTTCCTTGAAGGACTCTCAGATAAAAGGTTGTATAAACTCTCGAGTAACTGAGAAAAGAAAATGGGACACATTTATGGTGATTGAGGATTACGCATTGAAGTTTAGATGCAAGCCTCAATGTTCTGCTCAAGTAGTTATGACTAGTATTATTGGCCACTAATTCTTTGCTAACACGGTCATGGTTTATTCTTTGGTAAGATTTAGTTATGGGGTGTGGGTGCAGCATGGAGCATGGTAAGTTCCCATTAAGACCATTTCAGAAGGCAAGGTGGCAGCTTATGGAGCGAGGAAGCTGGGACATCTGGGACATAGACTTACTACCAATGCCTCAAGTTTCTCAAGCTTCGGAAAGTACATGAATAGTAAACGGTCTCATGAAAATCGCTTCAATTCAACCTCAGAATACTTTAGGGCTCAGCATCATAACTATAGAAGGTGAAGAAGTTGTCTTGGGGTCTGAATGGGTGCAAAGTATTCTGCCCATGAGGAGACCAGTACTGTAAGTAATTAGTGATTGTTAGGGGCCCTTTTTAGATCTTTGGGGCTCAAGAGTTTTAAGTTAACCATTAGTATGGACTTCCCCTGTTGAGTTTAATTTACTTTAAAGACAAACCCTACCCATATGACCTTCCAGCACCTATAGACATCATAGAGAGTGTCCCTCCACTTAGGACTACCTTCTATCAGCCAGAATATAGACCTCCTGTGCTGACAGACTCGAGATGCCTTTGTGTCACATAGATGACCATTCATCTGCAGAGAAAATGTCTGGTGAGTTTCCCCTGGCAAAAAACAACTGATTGCTGGAGGTGGTGAAAGTGGGACCTGGGGCAATCAATTGATAAGATAACTCATCTCATAGATTTGTGCTGATGATCTTCTTCTCCTCAATAATGGTTTAGTTGCTTGTGGGTTTTCTGAATTTTCTCCTTGTGAAGTAGCAGCCAACCTGAACACAAAGCTGTAGTGTTAAACATGGGAGAGTAACATTATTAGGGAAGAAGCAGCAAACTGGGTTTATGATCGCAACAGAAAGGTTGGTGGTGAATTACTCCAATAGACTACAAAATGAATGCAGCAGAGATAAAGCAGCCAAGAAAAATGTGATCGACTTGGAGGGATTTATATGGAAAACAAAAAGGTTGGCCAAAGGCATGGACAGTAAGCAACGTAAGAAAAACAATACTGACCTGTTAAACTGCCAGCTGCTCCAGCACAGTCGCTCTGGTGCTTCTTGCTAGTCTTGGTTGCAAAGATGACATGTCCATATACCCATGTGACTGCTGCAGCCAATCACTGACCTGTCTCTTGCCATATACTGCTGAGTAATTGGCTGCAGCAGCCGCATGGGTATACAGGCACATCATCGCTGCATCCAAGTAAAACAGGGAGTGATGAGGAACACCTCTGAAGCAGCGGTTGTTTTAATAGGCAAATATAGAATTTTTTATTTTTTTTATACAATATCACAATCCCTGCCTTCAGACAAACTTTTTGTTATCTCAGAAAACCTTTTTTAAGACACCTAACAAGCCTGGGGCTACTGTCCCCATCTTCAGCATTCTCTCTGAAAAGGACATGTAGACCACACATGAGGAGGATAGGCCTGAAGCCAGTTGGGGGTCTCCTCCAACCAGTCGTGCAGAGTGTTCTACCTCTGTCCCCTTTGTCCTAATTGCTCATAGGCTTCCTATAGATACCTGTAGCTATAAAAGGGGACATGGCTTCACAGAAAAGGGGCATAGTCTAAAGGCACATCCGTGCGCCAAAAAATGCACCAACATTTTGGCACATTTTTGGAGTAAAACGACATCAACTTATAGGGGGTGTAAACTTAGACTAGACAGTTTTTTGCGCAGGGGCACTTTTTTGTGGCACACAGACAAATATTTGGAGCAGAACAGAATTTTCGGTGCACGGACACATTTTTTGTGCATGGACACATTTTTGGCATATTTTTGTCGAATTTTAGTGTACATTTGGTGGATTTATAATACTCTATAAAGGTCTATGTGCCAGAATAATACATTTGTCTAATATTAAGACTGTGATTCTTATCCTTAGACATTGTAAAGTGCACCACTGTTAGGAAATTTTCCAAAATATTACAACACTGTCCAGCCCGCAACTTAACACATAATAGTCCAGAATATACTATACTGCACTCTGAGCTAAGAGAGGACTCATCAGGGACTTCCATCAAGTAGCCGGGGAAGAATGTAGCTACAAATCAAGGTGATGCTTCATTTCCCCTGTGGCAGCGCTGCAGGAGAATTGAATCTTTCAAGTTCCTCTGCAGATTACAGCTCATTGGGGGAGCACAGTAGCAAACTACCCTGTGACCTGCTCAGTTTTAGGTGATCCTATGTATATGCCAGAATAAGAATGAAATTTATTAATGTAATAAATTCGGATAGGGTAGTCTGTATAGTATAAGATGAATAACAAACTACATTTCAGTAGCCTACTCAGGATTTAATTCATGCCAACTGTCCGTTCCTCTAGAACAGTGATAGCTAACCTACGGCACTCCAGCCGAGATTAAACTACGACTCCCAGCATGCTCCAATTTTTTTCTATGACGTTCTGAGAACAGCTAAGCAAGTGTGCATCTTGGGAGTTGTAGTTTTACCACAGCTGGCGTTCCGGAGGTTAGCCATCACAGCTCTAGAAGGATCAGTACCAACGTCTGTAGGTAGTTATGCATTACTCTCAATAGATGTGAGTTATGCCATGGGAAATTAGAATACGTGCAAGATTACCAGTTGTCAAAAATTGCTATTTTAATATAGGGATTTAGGCCACATTGACACTACCTCTGAAATACTAGTAAATGGCACATAACTGAGGACTTTTGTTCTCCATATTGGCAAAAGTAACAATATGGAAAAGCTAATATCCAATCATTTAAAATACCAGATGCTATTCCAGTATTATTCTTTTTTTACGTTAGTCCCAATAGAGGATGGAAGACGATACTAATTCCCAAAATGCGTCCATGATGGCAATCACTGGCCTTAAAATATAAACCCATCATGAACCTGGCCTGTGTGCATCCATACTTTCTTCCTATTGATGCTGATCGCTGTAGATTCAGTAGAATACACAGAAATATTCTGCATGCTGTGAAAGGCAGCGGCAGAGCAGAGGTACAGTTACATAGCTATTAATCAGTTTTATCATCACCGGGTTTGTCTCTTGGTTAACTGTTGACATATTGAAATACATCCAAGTAACCTAAATACTGAAAAGGTTAAAGCAACTGCACAAGATCTAAAAACACAGAATGTAAACAGGCCGAGTGCAATCTTCGTATGTAAACATTATTTGGACTATAAAACACTTTTACTGTGATACAGAATCATTAAAGTTGATGCTAAACCGTAACCACATTTTTTTCCACGCAGGGTTTTTATAGTGCAAGTGGAGCCTTTATTGTTATTTAAAATGATAGCCTAACAGCCACTACATATACTTAATGAGCAAAAAGTCCCATCCTGCTCCAGAGCAAGAAGATGTCATGTAATGGATGTATGGAAACTGCTAGAAGCAAGGAAGAGGACTAAGTAGGAATGGCAAGAGTGACTATGCCCTGAGCTGATCATATTTGGGCTGACCTTGCAGCATTGAGTACAATATAATCATCATCAGCTATGGGCAAAGTCAGGGTTGCATATGCCATATGAGCAAGTGCAAAATATTGGAGAGAAAACTAGTGGTACAGGAAAAATGTCTATAGAAATCAGGGCAATGCCTTCACACTGGGCTATTTGATGCAGTTTTTTTTTTCTTTTTTTTTTTTGGCCAAAGATTAAATTCACAACCATCCTAGACAGAAAAATAAATAAAAAGCATCAAAAACTGCATTAAATTACCCAGTGTGAAGGCGTTGCCCTGATTTCTATAGGGTCAGTTCAGTGTAAATGAATCAAAATACTTGGCTGAAAGCTTATCCAGTTTGACGGTCACACTCAAGAACAGGATGGATCTCAAGGTCAGGATGGATCTTTAACCCATTTAAGGTAAATTATTTCATACTATACAGTTATTTATAATTCATTTGGTTCTATGAATACAACTATTAAATAAAATACGATCAGTAGTAACTATTTAAAAATAGTAAAACATTAAGGCCAGGGCGCTGCCAACATAAACAATACAACATTTTATAGAAAAAACACAGGCGAATCATTTCAGCACTGGACTAGTGTCTTCATCAGGCTAAAACATTTGGTATTTTGGAAGTGGTGTAACTAGAACTGACTGGGCCCCATGGCAAATTTTTGAATGCTCCCAGCAACCACCTCCTTCCGTGTAACCCTTCCTCCTGTGGCTAGTCAAGATCGCTGTCTCAAGCCAAGCCAGGCAGCTGTTCGTCCATTTCACACACGTATATATTGTATGTCATATCACTGTATATATTGTCACTGTATATAATATCATTGTGTAGCACTGTTGAGGGATCCCTGACAATAAAATCTTTCAGTCCTCCTCCTGGGTGGGCCCCTTCTGAGTTTAGGTTTCCACTATAGCTACACCCCTGTATTATGGCCTGATGAAGACACTACTCCAGCGCCGAAACATCTTGCATGTTTTTTTACAATAAATTTTGTATTGTTCATGTTGGCAGCGCTCTGGCCTTCATTTTTCACTATTTTTAAAACTGTTTAAGAGCTCAAGAGCAATGGTATCCATACCCTCTGCTGTGTGGTGAGCTGCAGCCAACATATGATTTCCTACAAGCCTACTACAAAGTTGTGCCTGTTAAGCACAGCCCATCAAGGTGAGAGACAACTCTCTAGTCTGTGCCGATATTTGGGTGATTGCACTAGATCGCGGGGCGTAGCTATCATGAAAGCAGGGGAAATGTCTTCTGTGGGAACCAAACTCGGGAAGGGACCCAGGAGGACAAATGGATTTATTTTCAGGGCCATGGATTGGTGAGTATGGTTTTCTTCTCTGGGCACCTGCACTGGCAGCACACAGCTTCAGGATAGGATGTAGGGTGTGTAGGAGCGCACTATGACCTGACACTGTGCAACGTCAGGTCACGGTGTAGAGCGTGCCTAGACACAGTGCACGAAGAGCAGAGGTGCCCATAGGAGGAGAAGAGAGGTGAGTATTTATTTTTTGTCTGGTCTGAGGTCTGCCCTAAGGGGACCAAGGGGGAGGGGCATTCAAAAATTTGCTGTGCGACCCAGGCAGTCCTAGTTACACCACTGCTAGATGGTGATGTTGCCTTTTTTTATGTTTTAGTACATCACTAATAGCTGTTATTCTCCATTTGCACTTATAGACCATGGATAAGACTCTTCACGACTGAAGAATTCTGTACACTGAAGAATGAACTACAATGTATAGATGAATTCCACATTAATTATCCTAACAAATATCAGGGAATTCTGACTTCCAGGACAGAGAGCATACCCTAGTATGTCTATCCACTCTATCAGTATGATCGCTTTCCAGCCTGTGAATGTTGCCTGTCAGTTATTCAGTGGCCCTCATAGATTTTTACCAAAGACTCCTCATAGACTTATCACACCTTGACTGATGAAAGAGAGGAGTTTTCCATCAAAATGCCATTTTTGGTCCAAAGCCTTCAATTCCAGTGATTTGTACCCTTGTAGGTTGACACATCTGATATTTACGGCTTGAGTGATTTAGAAATCTGTGTACAGTCAGCGTAGCTTAGATTGCATGTACTGCATCTATTCTTCATGGGGTCCCTGATCCGAGACCCTTGAATAAAACTCTGTAAACACCACAACCATGGGTGTCAGATTATTAGATATTCCAAATGAAGAGCTTGATGAAATCATAAAAAGAATTAAAGGGTTTTCCCACAATTGATATTTATTACGTATTGGCAGTGGTTGCAAGTTTTTTTTTTACAGTAGGATATTCAACAAGCAGTAAATCCTGACATGTAACGGCACAGCAGTGAATCATCATCATAAGATAAGATAACCTTTAATAGTCCCACTATGCGGAAATTCACAGCAGCACAGAGAATACAAAAGCTAAAAACTAAAGGCATTACGGTACAGAGTACAGATTATTATTTTTTTTAAATAAGGGATATAGATATCACAGCTCATAGAATTCAGTCTCTGGATGGAATGATATCGAGGAACCTGTAGGCAATGAGTGCAGTCTATCTCCACTTGGGTCATGTTGGTTGTACGTGTCCCTCTTGTGGAAGGACAGTCCATCATTTGGACCCTCTGTCCCTCTTTTTGACCTGGGAAATACATTTGCATTAATAAATTTATTAAACTGCTCCAGAAACTGTCTGGTTCCTACCTGTGTATTAGACCTCACCTTACATATTTTTTTTATTATTTGATACAAAATGTCTATAATCAGATGATTTTTTTAGTGTTAAGAAGCTATTCCAGGGAAAGAAAAAATTGCTGCGCAAAAAACAAACAAAAAACAACTGCTGCTGCACCCCACTTCCTGCTACAGTCATTAGTTCGCTATAGGACTGCTAGAAATAGCTAAGCGCCGTACTCAGCTATCCCCAGCAATCCCATAGAGAATGAATGGAGTGGCAGGGTGCATGTCTAACCTACCACCCTATCAGATCGGAGTAATAGGACCCTGGTCTCGGGGGCAGTCCCAGCAGTTAGACCCCAGCCATCAGTTAGTTATAACTTCTAAACTTGGCCCAACCCCTTTAAGGCGATACCTGAACAGAACTCCCTGTCCCTGGTAGACCAGATTGGAAAAACAACCTTTATTCACATGTCGTTTCTGGCACCATTTGGCAAGAAAAAAACTGAAACATATTCAGCAAATTGAAAAAAGCACTAATGACAGCGCCTACATAAGGCTACATGCAGACGAACGTTTTTCAACCATTTGTGCATCCATTTTCTATCCGTCTGTCCATTTTTAATGGCCACTTTGCATCCGTTTTTCATGACCGTTAAAAATGGCCATGAAAAGTGGATGAATTTTAATGGCACTTTTTTATAAAGATCCCAAGCCCTGCAGTGCCCTCAGTCACATGATGTCCCACATAATGACCCCCATCAGTAATAATGTCCCCCATGGTGGCCCCCATCTGTAATAATGTCTCTTATAGTGGCCCCAGCAGTAATAATGTGCCCATAGTTGCCCCCAGCAGTAATAATGTCCCCCATAGTGGCCCCCAGCAGTAAAATTGTCCCCCATAGTGGCCCCCAGCAGTAGTAATGTCCGCCATGGTGGTCAATAATGTCCCCCATAATGACCCCTGCAGTAATAATCCCCCCCCCATAGTGGTCCCCAGCTGTAATGTTTCTTTTTAGCAAACAAAAAAAATACTAATTTCATCCCCTTGCACGAGCAGAGGCAGTCGCTCCTTTCTTGATTGAAAAGGACCTGCACTCGGCGTGATGACATCACCGTGCGCTCTCAGCTTGAGCATCAGCAGGTTAAAAAAATGGACATCTGAATAGTCCTCAGACTGCAATTGTTCTAGAAACGGTCGTGTGCATGTAGCTTTAGTCTAATGCACCACATAATGATTCCTAAGGGAAATTTTTCTTTCTGGAGTTCCACTTTCTGGCATGGTCCTAGTTTTGTACTACTGTCAAAATATATAAAAATATAACAGACCAGGAGAAAAGCAAAGTTACAAAATGAGAAAATCTCATTTAAGATATATGGATGCAGAGAAAGAAATCTTGGTGAGCAGCATGGATAAAAACACCAATAAAAAAAGTTTAATTAGCAAAAAGAATAGTTATTAAAAAAACAAAAATGTTAATTAGCAATCTATAAATCTGCCCATTAAGGGAAAGCCGCCATGAATTTGTAATTAAGTTTGCAAAGCCACAAAATTTTTGAGCCATACCAATTGCAAGTTAATAGAACTGCATTACACATGAGTCTCTAAATCACGGATCTTTTTCTGCGCAGTCTTTAATAACGCTCCAGTATTATACTGTGAGTTCTCTGCTCCGCTGTAGATTGTTTTTTCATAAATCAATGGCACTTATAGGACCATTATAGAGTGAAAAACACGTAGATTTGTGAAGAACGAGAAAGTAAGTGCTATATACTGTGGATTGGATTTCTGGGAAAGAGGAAACAACTGTAGATACAGTATATGTGGAGTAAAAGTTCTGCAAGAATAAATGCTCTCAGGATAAAATTATATTTAAAAATATCAAAAAATAAATTGCATCTAATCATAAAACTGGTCTTTATTATTAGTAAATCAGAGCAGGAACTAGATAATTATTTTCGCAAAAACTGACCACAGTATATGGAGCCATACTGGTTGTGAACATTGAGTAGGAAACCATTTATAAAAATGACACTTCGCTATTGATGACAGTTCATCTGCAGTTTCTTGGAAGCAAACACAAAGGTCTGCACTGCCTGCTGTCACTTTTGCAAAAATGGCTGCCAAAACAAGCCAGAAACAGGCAAACACCTCAGTAAGTAAACAATATGGGGGTTATTTAAAAAAGTGGACGTGGGTGGGGAAAGCGGACAGGCCGGCAGGCCCGTCTAATTCATAATTTTCCACGCCAGTTTTAGGCGTAGAAAATATTCTAAATCCATGCCTGCAAGGGAGTTTGCGTAGATTTAGAAGCGGCGGTGGATCTGACGAAGTTATGTAGAGGCCAGCGCTTCTTCACAACTCCGGCGGATCCAACACCAGCGCAGGGGGCTTATTAAGAACGGCGTCTAAAACGCCGGTCTAAATAAATGAACCATTATATTTTTAGCCACTGCTCAAACTTTTAATCGATATGTCAATGAGCAGTTAAGTGCACAGAGGGCGGCCCAAGCCACTCTGTGCATCATTGCTCCTCCTGCTTCCCCCGACAACCTTTCTTTCTGATTCCTGATTGACAGGGACAGATGAAATTATTATGCAGAAACCTGGCCATGTCAGTCATGGAGAAGTTAACACGGTTAACTCTAATTTAAAAAAATCACATTTCTGTACATGGTTACAACCCTAGTATTTTAATACTTGGTCTGGCCCCTCCCAATCATCAAAGGTCCTCAAGTGGCAGTTAGTCACAGCTTTCATCTCCTTTCCTACAGCAGGGGGACCTTAACGATGGAGAGAGCTGTGTTCCTCACAGTCCTCTCCATGATGGCTTAGGCTCCTTTGCTGTCTTCATAGATCGGTGTCAGGCAGGGGGAAAGAGAAGTGTGCAGGAGCGAGATCATTAAGACAGCAGTCATGGAGGTCTGACACTGCTGGTCCACCCTGACTGCAGACTTTAAGACACACTTTTTTAGACAGATTTGTGGCACAGATACATTAACAAATCTTGGCCATTTTGCTTGGGTTATCAGCGACAGGTTTCCTTGAAAATTGTTCAGCTAAGTCTAGCCAGTTACTCCACAATTTTAAAGGAACTTCCCAACATCACATGCATCTCATTATGTTTGGCGTACACGTGTGGAAAATGAGTTAGGCAAAAAGCTCTGATGACTGTGACTCTATGCGACGTCACCTTTAGGCCACCATAGAAGTAACAGCTATAAAGCGTATATGTTCTTTGAGATGCGGCAAATGCAGCAGGCTATGTACTATGCCAGAATGGCAAGGAGGCTCATGACACAAAAGGAGACCTCCCAGACCCACAACAGCATAGAAAAGTCTTTGGCTCAATTAGGAATTTGTCCTCCAGGAGAAGATTACTGCTGCTCATTTGTGAAAAATATGTAACAGTGCACAAAATTTTCTGCAGCTCTTTTCTCCTTGAAACTATTTTTTTTAAGACAAATAGGCAAGGATTCTGCAAATAGGCAAGACTGTCACAGCAAACGGGGCCCGATACTGATTTTAAAGGGATATGCCATAAATGACCAATAGGTGCAAGTTCCAACTCTGGAACCTCCTATATCATGAATGGGGCCAGAAAGTGAATGGAGAGCAAGCCACAGAATGGACAGTAATCTGGATTGGCTATTTTCAGAAGTCCCATAGCAGCAAAAGGTGTTGGGGGGGGTTTCTGCACATGCGCAGTATGCACTTTCTTCACTTTGGTGTCCAGTACTTGAGATAGCAGTGAGTATTCACTCAGCTATTTTTGGAAGTCCCATAGCAGTGAATGGGGTGGGGTGGGGGGGGGGGGGGTCTGCACATGCACAATATGCACTTTCTTTACTTTGGTGTCCAGTACTTGAGATAGTATTCACTCAGCTATCGTCAGAAGTCTCACGGCAATGAATGGAGGGCTTCTGTGTGCTCTCCATTCACTGGAGCTCGGTACTTGAGAAAGGAACAGGTGCCAGAGGAGGAACATTTATATATACAGTATGCTATTGATGTGCCATAAAAGTTACAGATGGGAATACCCCTTTAATGAAGAGTGTATAATGTCACCAAAACTAGGAAACCGATAGGACTTTTCACCAAACTGCATGGACACCCGACTGCACATCCTAGGATTTTCTGCTCTTTAGCCATTGCAGTACCCAAAGTGATCACTTGATGGCAACCAAAGCCCACTATTTTAAGACATGAACAGAAGCAACCACAATTGTTCCCCGGGTTATAGGAATATGTGTATTTAGCATAAAAATGTCTTGAGCGTCACTTAGTGAGAGTTACATGAGGTTCACTGTTACTATAGCAGATCGCCTAGAACTGTATGCGTATTGTTAATCTGAAGGTTTTATGTTGCCGGTTATTAGTTCCATAAATCTGGAAAGTGATGTTCATTTATTTATACATGCTCAGCGGTGTAAATCTGCACAGAAGATAACCAACAAATGGATATCTGGGGTATTTAACCTAAATAGAGATATAAAAGCTGCAGGAATCTTTAGGTATAGCCTTATTATCTGCCGAGTTTATTTCTTCCATATGTTACGTACAGTGCTTTCAGTCCTTTGATGACTAGAAACATCTTTTGGTTAATGGTATCATTGTTGATTACTCATTGCCCGCCATTATTCATTTGCTAACTAAAGGAAATTTCCTTTAACTGGTGCGGTCTTACATTATTCAGATGTTCTCAATAACTGATCTTTCACTGCATCCGGTATACAGTATATCACTATTGCCACAGTTTTTACTGGACATATACGCAGGTTTCACCCTTCTGCCTCGTTATACAACTGATTTGGATCCACAATTCTGGATTAAGGACTCATGCACACGGTCGTACATTTGGTCCGCATCTGATCTGCATTTTTTTGCGGATTGGATGCAGACCCATTCATCTCAATGGGGCCATAAAAGATGCGGATAGCACTCCCATGTGCTGTCCACATCTGTAAGTCCGTTCCACGGCCCCGCAAAAAAATAGAACATGTCCTATTATTGTCCCTTTTGTGGACAAGGATAGGACATTTCTGCAGGAGAAAAAATACATGGCAGTAGGCACTCAGATAGGATTCTTATTCTGCAGATCCGCGAAAACAGATACAGTCGTGTGCAGGAGGCCTAAATGTGGTGCTACCAGAATTGTTCAAATGATGGACTTCAGGGGGTCTATTTCATTTGAGACATGAAGGCAACAATACAAGGTTCTCCATTCTGCAATAATTCTGATTCTAATTAAGCCTTGTTCACATTTCCGTGTCTGTTTGATGTCCGTGTTTCATCCATGAAGATGTCTGGTCCGTGTGTCTGTTTTTGCCTTTCATGTGTCATCGTATTCCACAGACACTGCTCAGCTGAAAGTTTATTTGAAAGCATCTCCTATCAGTGGTTAGTGAAAATCGGACCAAACATGGATGCAAGATGGATGCTATCCATGTTGTGTCCATATTTTTTCATGCAACCATAGACTATAATGGGCGTGTTGGCGTGTAAGGTCTGCATCACAGACCAAAGTGATGCATGTCTCCGTGATTTTTTTTACTGACCCACAATCAGTAAAAAAAAAAATCCACATACAGTTGCAAGAAAAAGTATGTGAACCCTTTGCCATTATATTGATTTCTGCACAGATTAGTCTTAAAATGTGATCTGATCTTCATCTAAGTCACAACAATAGACAATCACAGTCTGCTGAAACTAATAACACACAAAGAATTACATGTTACCATGTTTTTATTGAACACACCATGTAAACATTCAGAGTGCAGGTGGAAAAAGTATGTGAACCCTTGGATTTAATAACTGGTTGAACCTCCTTTGGCAGCAATAACTTCAACCAAACGTTTCCTGTAGTTGCAGATCAGGCGTGCACAACGGTCAGGAGTAATTCTGTCACGAGGGTGTCAAGAACCACGCCTGACTCCGTTATACCCGGGGTCAGGAGGTCGCAGCGGGTGGCTGCGCGCTCTATGTAGAAACATAGGGCTGTTTCTTTATGGTAGCTTTCTGGGTTTGCTTTGCAACCCTTTTTGGCTCACTCGGGGATCCGTAGCTCCTTCTCCTCAGCTGTTCCTTGTCCAGCACTCCCAACCTCCTTAGATTCCCCTCTCACACTTCTCTGGTTCCAGATATAGAGCTTCCTGCCTGGACTTCTATACTGACCCACTGGAGCTGTGTTGCTGCGTTCCCTGGTTGTTGTTCCAGAACGTTTCCCTCCGGATCCCTGTTGGGCCTTTGTGGTCTGCTGTTGTCGCCCACCTGGGATTAAATGTTTGTCTGCATTGTCTGTCCTCTCCTTGGTGTTTTCCTCTTAGTGTCAGTGGTGCGGACTAGTGATCCCACCGCCCCGTTCACTACATAGGGCTCATCTTAGGGAAAGCCAGGGTTTAGGCACGTGATCGGCGTACGGGTGAGGAACCCGTCTAGGGACGTCAGGGCAGTCAGGTGCCAGCCGCAAGGTGAGTCAGGGGTCACCACCTTTCCCTCTCCCTTGGGCAGGGCCTTCCCTTTTCCCTCCCTTTGCGTGATGCCGGTCATTACATTATATCTGGCCCTTATTTTGTGTAGGTAAAAAAAAAACAAAAAAAAACAACTTCTTTTTACCTACTTAGAATCCAGTATGGATCCAATTGCTGCTTTGTCAAAGCAATTTCATGGCAGGATTGAAGGCGTCGGTCCTCCAGCAACAGCAGCAATTGCACCTGACCGCAAGCCCAGCGGTTGCTACAGGTAACCAGGTTGTTGCGGAACCCAAGGTTGCTCTCCCTGACAGATTTTCTGGGGGAAGGGACAAGTTTGTGACATTCCGTGAGGCCTGTAAATTATATTTTAAGCTGTGCCCTTACTCCTCTGGTAATGAAGAACAGAGGGTGGGGGTTGTTATTTCCCTGCTGCAGGGGGACCCGTAATCCTGGGCGTTCTCTTTACCCACTGATTCCCAGGCTCTCCGGTCAGTGGATGAATTTTTTGGGGCCTTGGGTCTCATATATGACGACCCTGACCGAGTCGCACTGGCTGAATCAAAATTACGGAGACTCCTACAGGGAGAGCGGCCAGTAGAGGAGTATTGCTCTGAGTTCCGTAGGTGGGCTACGGATACCCAGTGGAACGACCCGGCTCTTAGGAGTCAGTTCTGCTCTGGGTTATCCGAAAGGGTTAAGGATGCGCTTGCGCTGTATGAGACCCCCTTTTCCCTTGATTCGGTTATGTCCCTTTCTATCCGAATAGATAGACGTCTTAGGGACAGATTGAAAAACCCGGAGCAATTGGTAACCCCTCCCAAGCAGCAGTTAGTCTGTACGGACTTAGACGAGCCTATGCAGCTAGGAGGAACTACTCGTCAGGTCCATCCTCCTGAGGTTCGCCGTAGGCGTGGGGTTTGTTTTTTCTGTGGGGGGAGGGGTCATTTCATTAATGTCTGTCCTTCTTTCCTCAAAAACAAAAGACCGTCGGAAAACTACTAACCCCAGGCTGTGTGGAGGATGTCAGCCGGGGGGTATATGTTTCCTCCATACGAACATCGCAATTTGTGTTGCCAGCGGTTGTTGTTTTTGGCGTTAAGACAGAGACTATTTCTTCTTTTCTAGACAGTGGAGTAGGAGTAAATTTGATAGATACCCATTTTGCCCACACTATGGGTTTGTCTCTCTGTAAGCTACAGAGACCTATTCCCATTTTCGCTATTGATTCTGCTCCTCTGTCTCAGAGAAACCTCACTCACATTGTCCATAACTTACACCTTCGGGTAGGGGACCACCATAACGAGATGCTTTCATGTTATGTTCTGGAGGGGCTTCCCACTCCGGTGGTGCTGGGCCTTCCCTGGTTGGTAGCGCACAATCCAGTGGTGGATTGGCAGGCCAGGGAGATATTGGAGTGGAGTGAGCATTGCAGAGAAAATTGCTTAAATAGAAATTGCTTAGTCGCCTCCATAGCTACCCTACCTACATTTGTTTCGGACTTTGAGGACATTTTTTCTGAAAAGGGTTGTCAGAAGTTACCACCTCACCGTCCTTATTCCCGGCGCAAAATTACCCAAGACCAGGTTATATAATCTTTCGGGTCCGGAGAGACAAGCCATGAAAGATTATATCTCCGAGAGCTTGGCTAAGGGACACATCAGACCCTCTTCTTCACCCGTGGCTGCAGGGTTTTTCTTCGTTAAAAAGAAAGATGGGGGCCTGCGTCCTTGCCTAGATTTTCGCGAATTAAACCGGATAACTATCCGAGACCCATACCCTCTTCCTCTCATTCCTGACCTGTTTAATCAGATTGCGGGTGTTAGGTGGTTCTCCAAACTTGATCTTAGGGGGGCCTACAATCTGATTCGTATCAAGGAGGGGGATGGAAGACAGCTTTTAACACCCCTGAGGGGCATTATGAAAATCTAGTCATGCTTTTCGGTCTGACCAATGTTCCTGCTGTCTTCCAACATTTCGTTAATGACATTTTTAGTCATCTTATCGGCAGGTTTGTGGTAATATACCTAGATGATATTTTAATTTATTCATCTGATCTGAAAACACATGAGGTGCATGTCAGACAAGTACTGCAGGTCCTACGGACGAATAAATTGTATGCTAAAATTGAAAAGTGTGTCTTCGCCAGTCAGGAGATACAATTCCTAGGTTATTTATTATCTGCTTCAGGTTTCCGTATGGATCCTAGGAAGGTCCAGGCAATTTTAGATTGGGATCTTTCTGAGAACCTCAAAGCACTGCAACGGTTCTTGGGCTTCGCAAACTTCTATAGAAAATTCATTAAAAATTATTCAGTTATTGTAAAACCCCTTACTGACATGACTAGGAAGGGGACTGATTTTTCTAAATGGTCTGACACCGCTAAAATTGCTTTTTCCTCTCTAAAAGAGAGGTTTACCTCGGCACCTGTACTAGTCCAACCTGATGTCTCCCAGCCTTTTATTGTTGAAGTCGATGCGTCAGAGGTGGGAGTGGGGGCTGTGCTGTCTCAGGGTCCGTCTCCTGGCAAATGGCGTCCTTGTGCTTTCTTTTCTAAAAAACTATCTGCAGCAGAAAAGAACTATGATATTGGCAATAGGGAACTATTAGCTATTAAACTAGCGTTTGAAGAATGGCGTCACTTTTTAGAGGGGGCAATCCACCCCGTCACTGTGATTAAGGACCACAAAAACCTTCTGTACCTCGAATCAGCTAAGCGTCTCACCCCTAGACAAGCTAGGTGGTCGCTATTTTTTACCAGGTTTAACTTTGTTATTACCTATTGTCCTGGGGCAAAAAATACCAAGGCTGATGCATTGTCTTGTTGTTTCCCTGGAGGGGGTAATGTGAGTGATCCGGTACCCATTCTACAAAGAGGAGTGGTTGTCTCTGCGGTACACTCTGCTCTGAAGGGGAAGGTGTTAGAGGCCCAGGGGGACGCCCCGGTCTCTTGCCCCTCAGAGAAATTGTTTGTACCGTTGAACCTGCGTTTCGAATTATTAAAGGAACATCATAATTCGGCACTTGTTGGGCACCCGGGTGCGTCATGATGTAATGGATTTTGTTTCTTCTTGTTCTACTTGTGCGCGCGTGAAAGTCTCTCATACACGTCCTGCAGGGTCTTTATTGCCACTTGTCATTCCCAATAGGCCATGGACACATCTGTCAATGGATTTTATCACTGACTTACCTTTGTCTGCGGGTAAAACTGTTATTTTAGTAGTAGCGGACAGGTTTAGCAAAATGGTACACTTCATTGCGTTACCCGCACTACCTAATGCTAAGACTCTTGCTCAGGTATTCATCAGTGAAATCGTGAAGCTTCACGGGGTCCCTTCCAATGTTGTTTCGGATCGGGGTACCCAGTTTATTTCTAAATTTTGGAAAGCTTTTTGTTCCCGTTTGGGGGTACACTTGTCATTTTCCTCAGCTTTCCATCCTCATTCGAATGGACAGACTGAGCGTACCAACCAAAACCTTGAGACATATCTAAGATGTTTTGTGTCTGAAAACCAAGAGTTGTGGTCATCATATTTACCGTTAGCTGAGTTTGCCATAAATAATCGTCGTCAGGAATCCACTGGCAAGTCACCATTTCTTGGTGCATATGGTTTTCATCCCCAATTCTGTACTTTCAAAGAGGGGGGGTCTTCTGGGGTTCCCGAAGAGGAACGGTTTTCGTCATCTCTTTTATCGGTATGGCAGAAGGTGCAAGCTAACTTGAAAAATATGGGAGGTAAATACAAATGCATGGCTGATAAGAGACGGTCGCCAGTTCCGGACCTAGGAGTGAAAATGTCACGGAAAGGTGTACAGGAAACAAGACAATGCAAAATGAATATATTACTCACTGGATCCAAAGCTAAGGAACAAAAGGGAGACCCCTGCATAAGACCTGGCACTCTCCCTGACTGCTCAGCCTATGCGAACACCCCAATGGTGGATGATCGCATATCCTCGTACCTCGACTATATGACACCTGAACACCCTACATTAAGTGAGGGGACACGACCACCGGCTCCCTACACTAGACACAGAGGGAGTCAGGGTCACCTGGGATCCAGCAAACAGAAAATCACAAATGAATGTACAGCACTTAACTTGTAGAAGACTGGGAAATAGGATCAGCATGCACACACACTCCAGGAAGTTGTATAAACCGCACACTACTGCATTATGGGGAGGAATTTCAAGGGATGCAATCAGTCCAACTACAAGACAGCTGAGAGAGGCTAACGAGATGAGGAACTGAAAACCAAAACAAGCTCAAGGAGGAGGTTCTGAAAGGCATCTGTCAGAGCTTCTCAGATGTCTGGTTGTGACAGTACCCTTCCCTCTACGAGTGGACTCCGGACACTCAGACCCCACCTTCTCAGGATGGGACCTATGGAAAGCCCTGATGAGACGAGTGGCCTTAATGTCCGTCACTGGGACCCACATCCTCTCCTCAGGACCATAACCCTCCCAATGAACGAGGTACTGGAGAGAACTGCGGACAACAAGAGAATCCACAATCCTAGAGACCTGAAATTCAAGATTCCCATCAACTATAATCGGAGGAGGAGGCAAAGGCGAGGGTACCATGGGTTGAACATAAGGTTTTAATAAGGACTTATGAAAAACATTATGGATCTTCCAAGTCTAAGGAAGATCAAGACAGTAGGCAACAGGATTGACGACAGACAGGATTTTGTAAGGCCCAATAAACTTAGGACCCAACTTCCAGGAGGGAACCTTCAATTTAATATTCTTGGTAGACAACCACACCAGATCACCAACATTCAGGTCCGGACCAGGCACACGTCTCTTATCTGCCACACGCTTATATCTCTCACTCATGCTCTTTAGATTATCCTGAATCTTTTGCCAAATAGATGACAAAGACGAGGATAATCTGTCCTCATCAGGTAAACCAGAAGACCCCTCTCCCGAGAAAGTCCCAAACTGCGGATGAAACCCATATGCACCAAAAAATTGTGACTTATCAGAGGACTCCTGACGACGGTTATTTAAAGCAAACTCAGCGAGGGACAAAAAAAAACACCAATCCTCCTGATTCTCCGCCACAAAACAGCGCAGATATGTCTCCAGATTCTGATTGACGCGCTCTGTCTGGCCATTCGACTGCGGGTGGAAAGCAGACGAGAATGACAACCGAACCCCCAAGCGAGAACAGAAAGCCTTCCAGAATCTGGAAACAAACTGCGTGCCCCTATCAGAGACTATGTCTGAAGGAATACCATGCAACTTGACAACGTGATCAATAAATGCCTGCGCCAGCGTCTTAGCATTGGGCAAACCAGGAAAAGGGATGAAATGCACCATTTTGCTAAAACGGTCCACCACCACCAGAATCACAGTCTTCCCCGAGGAACGAGGCAGGTCCGTTATGAAGTCCATGGACAGATGTGTCCAAGGACGGGAAGGAATGGGTAAGGGAAGGAGAGGACCTGATGGTCGTGAATGAGGGACTTTGGCACGAGCGCAAGTCTCGCAGGCTGCCAGAAAACCCTCAACCGACTTACGAAGCGCAGGCCACCAGAATCTCCGAGCGATGAGATCCACTGCCCCCGGGTGCCCAGCAAGGACCGTTTCGTGGTGTTCCTTAAAAATCTTGTGTCTTAAAGTGAGAGGCACAAACAACCTCCCAGGAGGACAAAGATCAGGAGCCTCTGACTGGGCTGCCTGCACCTCTGCCTCCAATTCAGGAAAAAGAGCAGAGACCACCACAGCTTCAGCCAAAATGGGACCCGGGTCTTCAAAATTCCCACCTCCCGGAAAACAACGTGACAGGGCATCTGCCTTCACATTCTTAACCCCAAGACGGAACGTGACAACAAAATTAAACCTTGAAAAGAACAAAGACCATCTGGCCTGTCTCGGGTTCAGACGCTTGGCTGACTCCAAGTAGGCCAGATTCTTATGGTCAGTAAACACGGTAATAGGGTGTCTGGCTCCCTCTAGCCAATGGCGCCATTCCTCAAAAGCCAACTTGATGGCCAATAATTCCCTATCTCCCACATCGTAATTTCTCTCTGCGGAGGAGAGTTTCTTCGAGAAGAAGGCACACGGTCGCCATTTGGCAGGAGAGGAACCCTGAGACAAGACCGCACCCACACCCACCTCAGAAGCATCAACCTCAACTATGAAGGGTAGAGAAATATCAGGTTGTACCAAGATGGGAGCGGAAGCAAAACTCTCCTTGATATTAGAAAAGGCCTTACACGCCTCTACCGACCAGGAAGAAAAATCTACCCCCTTTCTGGTCATATCAGTGAGTGGTTTAACAATAGAGGAATAATTCAAAATAAACTTCCTGTAATAATTGGCAAAGCCCAAAAAACGCATCAGTGCCTTCTGATTCTCAGGAAGCTCCCACTCAAGCACAGCGCGGACCTTCTCGGGGTCCATGCGAAAACCAGAAGCGGAGAGAAGAAACCCCAGAAATTGAATTTCTGGAACCGCAAACACACATTTTTCCAGTTTCACGTATAATTTATTCTCCCGCAGGATGAGCAAGACCTGACGTAAGTGTTCCTTACGAGTTTTGAAATCAGGAGAAAAAATCTAAATGTCATCGAAATACACTTATACAAATTTTCCCATTAAATGATAAAAAATGCTGTTCACGAAATGCTGAAAAACGGCTGGGGCATTCATCAAACCAAAAGGCATAACCAAATTCTCAAAATGGCCCTCAGGGGTATTGAAGGCCGTCTTCCATTCGTCTCCTTCTCTGACCCTGACCAGGTTGTATGCCCCTCTTAGATCTAATTTGGAAAAGACTTTAGCCCCAACAATCTGGTTAAACAGGTCCGGGATCAGAGGAAGCGGATAAGGGTCACAAATAGTGATAATGTTCAGCTCCCTGAAATCCAGACAAGGTCTTAAAGAGCCATCTTTTTTCTTAACAAAGAAAAAACCAGCGGCAACAGGTGACTTCGAGGGTCGTATGTGTCCTTTTCTCAGACTCTCAGAGATATAAGCACACATAGCGACCCTTTCAGGTTGGGAAAGATTGTATAAACGAGATTTAGGCAGCTTGGCGCCTGGGATGAGATTAATAGGGCAATCGTACTCCCTGTGCAGGGGCAAATCCTGAACTCCACTCTCAGAGAAGACATCCGAAAATTCAGAGAGAAAAGGTGGTACAGTCTTAGTAGAAACCTCAGAAATAGATGTCATGAGGCAATTCTCTCTGCAAAAGTCACTCCAACCATTTATTTGCCTCGCTTGCCAATCAATGGTGGGGTTATGTTTAGTGAGCCAGGGTAGCCCCAACACAAGAGGAGTAGGTAATCTGCTAAGGACGAAACATGACACATCCTCAACATGAGCATCACTCACAATTAAACGAATATTGTGAACTATGCCCTTTGATGATTTCTGAGAAAGTGGAGCGGAATCAATAGCAAAAACAGGAATATCCTTTCCCAAAGTGCATACCTGGAAACCATGAGTTATCGCAAAATGATTATCAATGAGATTGACAGCTGCTCCACTATCTACAAAAATCTCACAAAAAATGTTCTTGCTCTCTAGCGCTACCCTGGCAGGCAGGACAAAACGGGAACTACAAGCAAACGGAAAACCTTCAATTTCCGCCTCAACCCTGCCAATAGTAACACATGGAACATTTTTAAAAGATTTTTTCCTTTTTGTTTCTTTATTACTCCCAGAAAACTGCCTGAATCTCCTAGAGGGACAAACATTTGCCAAATGATTTATACCTCCACAACAAAAACAAACCTTCCCATGCGGGCTGAATCCTCTATTGTCAGAGGCAATCAACCCCAGCTGCATGGGCTCCTGCTCAAAAGGGGCTGACTGCGACTGAGACCCCTGCGCACAGAATGAGACCGCTGCACTGTCCTGGGACTGAGTATGACAGGAAGGCGTGATCTCTCCTATCTCTCTAAGTTACCTGTCAATACGAATGGCATGAGACATGGCAGAGTCCAAGGAGATAGGCCTCTCATGAAAGGCAAATGCATCTTTCAATCCCTCTGAAAGACCATGGCAAAATTGACTTCAGAGTGCAGCATCATTCCAACCAGTATCAGCTGCCCATCTCCGAAATTCTGAGCAGTATACCTCTGCGGATTGTTTACCCTGGCATAACAGATGTAGTCCGGATCATCATATATCTGACCCAGGGCTAAAAATAATTCATCCACTGAACGAAGGGGCCATGCCCCCACCGGCAGCGAAAAAGCCCACGACTGAGCGTTACCCCTGAGCAGCGATCTAATGATCCCCACCCTCCGTTCCTCATCACCAGAGGAATGGGGAAGAAGGCGAAAATGGAGTTTGCAAGCCTCTCTGAAACGCACAAAATTCTCACTACCCCCGGAGAACGTATCCGGGAGCGAGATCTTAGGCTCCGAACAAACTCCATGAACGCAAGCTGAACCGGTCACTAGAAACTGAGAAAGAGTCTTACGGAGATCAGCTACCTCCAATGAAAGACCCTGGAAGCATTCAGTCAAAAGTGAAACCGGATCCATCCTTGAGACGGTTTTGGCGGTTTATAATGTCACGGAAAGGTGTACAGGAAACAAGACAATGCAAAATGAATATATTACTCACTGGATCCAAAGCTAAGTAACAAAAGGGAGACCCCTGCATAAGACCTGGCACTCTCCCTGACTGCTCAGCCTATGCGAACACCCCAATGGTGGATGATCGCATATCCTCGTTCCTCGACTATATGACACCTGAACACCCTACAATAGTGAGGGGACACGACCACCGGCTCCCTACTCTAGACACGGAGGGAGTCAGGGTCACCTGGGATCCAGCAAACAGAAAATCACAAATGAATGTACAGCACTTATCTTGTAGAAGACTGGGAAATAGGATCAGCATGCACACACACTCCAGGAAGTTGTATAAACCGCACACTACTGCATTATGGGGAGGAATATAAAGGGATGCAATCAATCCAACTACAAGACAGCTGAGAGAGGCTAACGAGATGAGGAACTGAAAACCAAAACAAAGAAAGCTCAAGGAGGAGGTTCTGAAAGGCATCTGTCAGAGCTTCTCAGATGTCTGGTTGTGACAGAATGACTATGTGTGGTTGTCTACTAGGAATATTAAATTAAAGGTTCCCTCTTGGAAACTGGGTCCTAGGTTCATTGGCCCTTACAAAATTGTAGCCATCATTAACCCCGTGGCTTTTCGCCTGGAGCTACCTCAGACTTTTAAAATCCATAACGTCTTTCATAAGTCGTTACTCAAGAAATATGTTCCACCTCTAGAACCGTCACCGCTGCCACCCCCTCCTGTTGTTGTGGATGGTAATCTAGGGTTTCAGATATCCAAAATTGTTCATTCTCGTCGGGTCCGCCGCTCTCTTCAATATCTGGTGCATTGGAGAGGTTACGGTCCCGAGGAAAGAATGTGGGTTCCTGCGTCTGAGGTAAACGCCGACAGGCTAGTTCGGGCTTTTCATGCCTCT
This sequence comes from Bufo gargarizans, assembly GCF_014858855.1. Taxonomy (NCBI): domain Eukaryota; kingdom Metazoa; phylum Chordata; class Amphibia; order Anura; family Bufonidae; genus Bufo; species Bufo gargarizans. Next base: position 140,083 of record NW_025334188.1, on the reverse strand, counting down.
CATCCTGAGAGACCTGGTCCTGAGTGTCCGGAGGCCCCTCGTACAGAGGGGGGTACTGTCACGAGGGTGTCAAGAACTACGCGGGTGGCTGCGCGCTCTATGTAGAAAGATAGGGCTGTTTCTTTATGGTAGCTTTCTGGGTTTGCATTGCAACCCTTTTTGGCTCACTCAGGGATCCGTAGCTCCTTCTCCTCAGCTGTTCCTTGTCCAGCACTCCCAACCTCCTTATATTCCCCTCTCCCACTTCTCTGGTTGCCAGATATAGAGCTTCCTGCCTGGACTTCTATACTGACCCACTGGAGCTGTGTTGCTGCGTTCCCTGGTTGTTGTTCCAGAACGTTACCCTCCGGATCCCTGTTGGGCCTTTGTGATCTGCTGTTGTCGCCCACCTGGGATTATATGTTTGTCTGTATTGTCTGTCCTCTCCTTGGTGTTTTCCTCTTAGTGTCAGTGGTGCGGGCTAGTGATCCCACCGCCCCGTTCACTACATAGGGCTCATCTTAGGGAAAGCCAGGGTTTAGGCACGTGATCGGCGTAGGGGTGAGGAACCCATCTAGGGACGTCAGGGCAGTCAGGTGCCAGCCGCAAGGTGAGTCAAGGGTCACCACCTTTCCCTATCCCTTGGGCAGGGCCTTCCCTTTTCCCTCCCTTTGCGTGACGCCGGTCATTACATTATATCTGGCCCTTATTTTGTGTAGGTAAAAAAAAACTAAAAAATTCTTTTTACCTGATGGTCATTACAAATTCTTGACCATTCCTCTTTACAGAACTGTTTCAGTTCAGCAATATTCTTGGGATGTCTGGTGTGAATCGCTTTCTTGAGGTCATGCCACAGCATCTCAATCGGGTTGAGGTCAGACTCTGACTGGGCCACTCCAGAAGGCGTATTTTATTCTGTTTAAGCCCTTCTGTTGTTGATTTACTTCTATGCTTTGGGTCGTTGTCCTGTTGCAACACTCATCTTCTGTTGAGCTTCAGCTGGTAAACAGATGGCCTTAAGTTCTCCTGCAAAATGTCTTGATAAGCTTGGGAATTCATTTTTCCTTCGATGATAGCAATCCATCCAGGCCCTGACGCAGCAAAGCAGCCCCAAACCATGATGCCCCCACCACCATACTTCACAGTTGGGATGAGGTTTTGATGTTGGTGTGCTGTGCCTCTTTTTCTCCACACACAGTGTTGTGTGTTTCTTCCAAACAACTCAACTTTGGTTTCATCTGTCCACAGAATATTTTGCCAGTACTGCTGTGGAACATCCAGGTGCTCTTGTGCAAACTGTAAATGTGCAGCAATGTTTTTTTTGGACAGTAGTGGCTTTCTCTGTGGTATCCTCCCATGAAATCCATTCTTGTTTAGTGTTTTACATATCGGAGATTCGCTAACAGGGATGTTAGCATATGCCAGAGACTTTTGTAAGTCTTTAGCTGGCAATCTTAAGACTTACAGTCTGCGCTGTGCTCTTGCAGTCATCTTTACAGGACGGCCACTCCTAGGGAGAGTAGCAGCAGTGCTGAACTTTCTGATGAACAGAAAGGCTTTTGGAGATACTTTTATAACCCTTTCCAGCTTTATGCAAGTCAACAATTCTTAATCGTAGGTCTTCTGAGAGCTCTTTTGTCAAAGGCATCATTCACATCAGGCAATGCTTCTTGTGAAAAGCAAACCCAGAACTGGTGCATTTTTTTTTTTTTTATAGGGCAGCTGTAACCAACACCTCCAACCTCATCTTATTGATTGGACTCCAGTTGGCTGACACCTCACTCCAATTAGCTCTTGGAGATGTCATTAGTCTAGGGGTTCACATACTTTTTCCACCTGCACTGTGAATGTTTACATGGTGTGTTCAATAAAAACATAGTACATTTAATTCTTTGTGTGTTATTAGTTTAAGCAGACTGTGATTGTCTATTGTTGTGACTTAGATGAAGATCAGATCACATTTTATGACCAATTTGTGCAGAAATCCATATAATTTCAAAGGGTTCACATACTTTTTCTTGCAACTGTATATGAACAGACACATTAAAATCAATGTGTATGTGCTCTGTTCTCAGAAAATGCGGACAGCACACGTCCGTGAAAAACAGAAATGTGAAAGAGGTGCTACCAATTAAGGCATAGTTCACACTTTAAACCTCGTTCACATTTTCGTGTCAGTGTCACGTCCATGAAAAAAAGCGTACCTGTTTCATCCATGATTGATCCGTGTGTCCATTTTTAGCATCCGTGTGTCATCTGTAATTCCCTGATGTTGCGCAGCTGAAAATTAATTTCCAGAGAATCTCCTATTAGTCTTCAGTGAAAAAAGGATGCAACACAGATGTGTGTCAGTGATTGTCACAGACCCATAGACTTCAAAGGGCGTGCTTGGTCCGCATCACGGATCAAAGTAGTGTATGTCCCTGTGATTTTTTTACTGACCCACGGTGAACAGACACATTTATATCAATGGGTCCGTGCACTGTCCGCAGAAAATGCGAACAGCACACGTTAATGAAAAACGGAAATGTGAACGAGGCCTTAGTGATTTGGTCAGTGTTTGATCAGTGATTTCATCAGAGATGGCGACTACACAAAGAATGACTGATTAAACACTGAAGTGTGAAATAGGCCTAAGTCTAGCTCTCAGAGCTCAGGCTAAAAGGCTCATGCACACGAACGTATTTTCTTTCCGTGTCCATTCTGTTTTTTTTTTTTGCAGTTGCAAACTGAAGTTATTCCGTGTGCAATCCGTTTCTGTATGTCCGTATTTCCGTTCCACAAAAAAAATAGCATGTCCTATAGGAAAGTACTGTTTTATTAAGGGCCAGCTGTTCCATTCCGCAAAATACGGAATGCACACGGACGGATCGCAAAATACATACGGTCGTGTGCATGAGCCCTAAATCTGTTTGCTTTCACGCTGAAAATGTCCCCATTCTATATCTCTCTTCTGAGTTGCACCACAGAAATAAGTGAATAAGGCTCAGATCACATCTCCATTTAGGCCTTCCAGTAGTCATTCCACAGAGCAGCTGAATCTCACGAGGAGTTGAGGGCAGAGCTGACGGGCCGAGAGACGCCACCTACTTTGTCCTCAGAGTAGTCAAGACCTGCATAATAATCAGGCCTGTGACCAAGACCAGCCAGTCTGCTGCCTGGGAGCATCCTTGTGTGAGAGACTATGTGCAATACTGTGTATGACGAGGAAGTGAATACAGCACCTGACTTGGACTGTGATAGCCGCGGTGGTAATTGCAAATGCAGCGATCTTCTTTGCTTCTGAGGAGACCAGAACCAGAGTGCTAACATACTCGGGTGCAAAGCAAGCCAGAGAAAGGAGCTGTGTTATATTGCCGGTTGCCACTTAAAGCCTCTGTCCTCATTAAGAGACTGTAATAACTAAACCTGTTGCCTGTCAAAAAACTGTTGTCATTATTAAAGGGGTTGTCCGGGTTCAGGGCTGAACCCGGATATAAGCTCCTCTTCACTCCTTTACCATGTATGAATGGCAAGGAAATGCTCTGATGCTCCCCTTGTCTTGCGTTGCATCGCGCCTCTAAAACCACCCATTTGTGCCGATGACATCACCAGGCTCCCTGCTAGGAGAAGGTCTCTGCCTAGCATAGTCATGTGAAGTCACTGGCTCAAAACAAACAGACCTTGCGTTGCGTGAGGCAGCGCAAAGTAAGGGGAGCATCAGAGCAAGGAAATGCTCCGATACTCCACTCATACGTAGTAAAGGAGTTAAGAGGCGCTTATATCCGGGTTCAGCCCTGAGCCCGGATAACCCCTTTAAGTTTGTTGCCCATGAAAGACCAGTAAAAACATCTTTGTTTAAGTCGTAGCTGTTTCCACCGGATCCTTACAGAGTGGGGAGCCACACATAAAAACTCAGGACCACAAGGATTCTCTATAAGGTCTAACCCCCTTACACGCAGTGTCGGACAGGGGTGCCTAGGGCTCGCCAGTTAAATTTGTTTTGAGGGCCCCCCGTACGGATACATTCAAAGATTACCTGCTCACACAGCAGCAAAATGCTGTCAGATGACTGACTATGGGGGTCCCTGCAGCAACTTTGAGGAGGTAGGTCCTGGGAAAAAGAAGATCCTGGCAGCTTTCCAGTATACCTAGAAGTCATCTCAGCTCTGATCGTGTCTATAATAATAAACTCTGCAGTTTCTTTAATAATCTATCAAGTTTTTTTTTATATGAACATGGGCCGGTTGAGGTGCTGTAGATTGAATATATGTATGTAGTGCAGTAAGTCTATTGTGTTATGTGACACTTGTGTAAGGAGTGGGAGACTAGGGGCCAACGTTGCTCAGGGGCCCACCGGGGGATTCACCTGTACCCTGTGGGCCAGTCTGAGCCTGCTTATACGCTTCCAAAATAAATGAAAACACATCTGGTTTATTGCTGCTACCCATTCATAACCCTCTTTTTTTTCCCCTGTAACTGTAAAAGTAAAAAGTTACCGTAATAAAAAATAACAATTTCCATAATGCATATCTGCTTAATTACCACAGAATACACGTCATTACCTAAACTGATTATTTTTATATAACAGCCCCTCCCTTTTTGTGTGCGAAAACTACTAGGACGCAGTTAGTCCACAAAAATAAAAGTATAACGTTAGTTTTGGGAGTCTTCATATAAGCAAATTTCTAGTCACACAACCTCATCCAATCCTTATCGTTTTAATCAAGGTTTCTTAGCATTGCGGCACCCAGGGACTACATCTGACCATACATTAGGGAACAATACAACTTTGCTGGTTTAAATTATTAAACACATATAAAAAGTAATGTGAATGAGGACTATGCTGTATTTCACCCACTTAATCCCTCACATGTTCCAACACCAAGATTTCGACGCTGGCTTTATATGTCCCAGGTGATGGGTATTGGAGATGGCTTTTTGTATGCCTTCCAGGCTCCTGTTGTGTGAACAAGCATTACTGGAAATTAAAGCTTCCAAGTAAATACTGCATTATGTAGTAACTATGTGGAATTATTTAAGAAGCTGGATCTGTCTCCTAGAAGATAAGCCCACTCCAGTACTGTAAAGGTTGTGCTTTACTTGCTATGTTTATGTTCCTGAACAAACACTGTGGGGGAACTTACTATGACCAGCATTTCATATGGTAGTCCAAAGTGCTCTGCACAGGCCTCTTGGTGAATTTGTTGCATCTTGTTCCGTCTGCACATGTAACACCCCAGAGTGGTGTTACCACTTCTGCACCTTGCGACTGTCTTTATTGGTCTAACCTCATGTCATCTTAAACACTTATTCCAGGTCCTCCACACTGTGCATTTCTAATGTCATGTAACTGTTCATGTAATACGCCTGGTTCACCAGCTGGTGACAGAAAAAATGGCAGAGCTATAGTTAGAGAGAGTGGAACTTACCATTCCATTCTAACCCCCCTCTGTAGGGGAGTGGGACAGCCCTACTTCCTGCAGAAAGGGTAGGGACCAGTTAGAGTCAGTCTAGTTTACCCCCTGCTAGGGGAAAGGTGTGCAGGGGCATGTCTCTGCTGGTCGTGCCCACGCCAGCTAGATTACCCTAAGCTCTGCTGGTCTTGGAGGCCAAAGCTTGAAGCCTCAGGAGCCAGGAAGAAAGTTCCCTGGCATAACCTAGAGTCAGACTACAGAGAAGAAGTTCAGCATACAGAAGAAGCTGAGTTATTCAGAGAGAAACAGATGTAGCAGAGTGGAGTTTGCCTGCCAGTTTCATGCCAAAGCCTGCTGGAACAAAGACAAAGCCTGTAAACCGTTTTGGAGAACGTTTACTCAAGTAAAGCTGCCATTGAACTTCATCTCAAGATCTGGACTCAAGTTATTCTTTTAGCCCTCAATTACTCCCCCTATTTATTGCTTCGGAGCCAAAGCCTGGGGTCCAGCGGTATCCAGGTTGAAGCACTTTGACACACATAAAGAAACATTTTAGGCCGCACTATACTACTCGGCATTCCTACACCTTGGACGCGTTTTATATAGAGCGGGCCTCGGGGGAAGGCCGCCCGTTGTACACATCACAATGAATAAATCTTGAGCTGATGTAGAATTGAGCAAAAATTTACTCCAGTTTCTTATCGGTTTGTAATTCTTTGTAAATAATTTGCTGCTACCAGTGTAAAACCTAAAAAGTTACAATGTTTGTGCACAAATAATGCTTTTTTAAAACATTGGCCATTTTTTTGTGTCCAATTTTCTGTCGCAAAAGTCATGATGAATTACTGCTAACTATGACTTTTTAGTATCAGAACATTTCTTCTACTTAGTTCAGACCAGAACATACTTTCATTTCATTTAATCATATTTTGCCACCCAGATTTTGTTAGATTATTCCTAATACTCCTGATATATTCATAGGCATAACTACCAGAGAATTAGGCATAGCAGCTATGCCGCCCTGAACTCAGGAGACTCATTTTCACTGAGACATACAACATGGGAGAATCAATTCCTATAATCCCGAATTCCAGCTTAGCATCTTTTTGGCCTTATTTTACATTTTTACACCAGTCACTCCAGTTTTGAAAAGTGAGTGGGGGAAATGGGCGTGGTTAGCCTGACAAGATGATTTAAGCACCGTACTACAAGATTGTGAAGAAAGAGGCCTTTCAGATTTGCTCAGATGATCAAATTTATACTCCGCTCAACTGAGAATCTACCAATCAGATCTCAAAAGAACTCAAGTAATTAATGCTGACTACCATAAGTTAGAAACATAGAAACATAGAATGTGTCGGCAGATAAGAACCATTTGGCCCATCTAGTCTGCCCAATATATCTGAATCCTATGAATAGTCCCTGGCCCTATCTTATATGAAGGATAGCCTTATGCCTATCCCATGCATGCTTAAACTCCTTCACTGTATTTGCAGCTACCACTTCTGCAGGAAGGCTATTCCATGCATCCACTACTCTCTCAGTAAAGTAATACTTCCTGATATTACTTTTTAACCTTTGCCCCTCTAATTTAAAACTATGTCCTCTTGTAGCAGTTTTTCTTCTTTTAAATATTCTCTCCTCTTTTACCTTGTTGATTCCCTTTATGTATTTAAAAGTTTATATCATATCTCCTCTGTCTCGTCTTTCTTTCAAGTTATACATTAAGTTCATCTTGAACAAAAAAAAAGAAACTATTTACTTCCTATTTATCTCCCAAACAACAACTCCCCACCCCTCCCAAGTAGACTGATCATTTCTGGAATTCATACCCCCAGTGGTCCCTTATACTTATTTATATCTTCTCCTGCAAAAGTATGCAGTGAGTTTGCCAAGCTATTTAAAAATTCTACCCAACTGATTTAAACTCTTTTCATTGGACAGAGGATCTGGCAGGTGCAGCAATATTGAACATCAAAAGGGCCCCAACAGTCTGAGATAATTTCTTGATAATGACCCCATAATAAAAAAAAGAGCAAGACAGTTTAATTTGTGGCCTTTATTCTTCATAAAAAACGCCTTTACGGAACTGCGATGGGGACTCAGGTGGCCCGAAACTATGCCAACCTCTTTATGGGGCATTTTGAGGTCACATACATCTGAAATCACCCCCGGGCCCACCAACACATTCTCCTTTCTAGAAGATACATAGATGACCTGTTAATCTTTTGGAAAGGAAACTATAGCCACAGAATTTTGCAACATATTAAATCAGAACACTTACAACCTCTCCTGTTCTACTGACTGAGAGCAAGCAGTATTCCTACATTTTATCATCCCACATTCAGACCACCAGATTATGACTCGTACCTATTTTAAGAAGGTAAACATTAATGGCTACTAAGACTTTTCCAGTGACAACTGCAAGAAAGGATAGAGAACATTCCTTTTAGCCAGTTCAAAAGAGTAAGAAAAAATTGTACCCTGGACTTGGATTTTCACCAACAAGAAAAAATCCTTAATAAGACTAAGGGTAACTAAAACCTTGGTTCAACATGATTTTGAGAGAACTTTGCATTTGACACAACAGAATTGTATACCCACACTGAAAGAGAAACCTCCTAAGCAGACAACAAAAACTAACTTATTCAGATGTGAATCTCATCAGAATATACAGTTCTGCTCACTCTCTCAATCACTAGAACATCCTCCAACAGGATCCCTATTTGAAACAATTCCAGCCAGCCCAAGAATCAAGTTCCACAGAGCTCCCTCTTTGACAACTCTTTCAGAAATCCTGCCATAATCGATACGGGGAATAAACCAAGAGTAGGAAGTTACTTATGCAGTTCCATGAAATGCCTTTGTTGTAAAGTTATCCACCATGATGCAATCATGTTTTTTTACCAATGTTATTATGGAGCAAAAAAAAGTCAAATATTGACTCACTTGCAACTCTACTTTCATAATGTATGTTATCAAATGTTCCTCTGATCTATATTATGTCATGTGAATGATCCAACCACTTTTTAATCACCTAAACAAACACAGATTGAACTGCAATAAGACATGTATTTCACACAGTATTTTAGAGTACTGTACGATCAGACATAATGGTGATTTTGGTTGCTTCTTCCAATTCATTTCCATTGATTTCCATTGAGCCCATAATTCCTAATGGTTTGAATGAGATAACAGTACTAGATATCTAAACGGTCTTGGCGACAGCCTGACCATGTAATGTTCTTGGTTTGGCCTAATAATTTGTAGTACTAATTCAATATAAAAAGACTGATTTGCTATAGTGCAGCGCTATGCCATGTACTGGCATTTGTTTTGTTTACTTTTATTTTCCAGCCATTCACTCCATTTTCTATTTCTTTAATATGATTTTCTTTATCTGTCTGTCCTACTATTTTATCATTACTGTATATGCCAGCCACCCCTTTTGGGATGATTCTCTCCCCTTATTTGATCCATATTGCCAGTTTAATATAGATTCTGCTTAACAGTCAAAGGATATACCTGCCCAGGTCCTCGAGCTTCCCTTCCTCTGCCAAGATGCCTCTTCAGTCTACCAGCAGTGCAACTTGGCTTGCTGGGGCTGAAGTATTCCAACGTACTCCCTTATTCCACCTACTCACTTGGATACTTGCACTGCATTGCCTTCCACTATAATATAGTATAATATACACTCACCTAAAGAATTATTAGGAACACCTGTTCTATTTCTCATTAATGCGATTATCTAGTCAACCAATCACATGGCAGTTGCTTCAATGCATGTAGGGTTGTGGTCCTGGTCAAGACAATCTCCTGAACTCCAAAATGAATGTCAGAATGGGAAAGAAAGGTGGGCTACAACAGCAGAAGACCCCACCGGGTACCACTCATCTTCACTACAAATAGGAAAAAAAGAGGCTACAATTTGCACAAGCTCACCAAAATTGGACTGTTGAAGACTGGAAAAATGTTGCCTGGTCTCAATTTCTGTTGAGACATTCAAATGGTAGAGTCCGAATTTGGCGTAAACAGAATGAGAACATGTATCCATCATGCCTTGTTACCTCTGTGCAGGATGGTGGTGGTGGTGTAATGGTGTGGGGGATGTTTTCTGGGCACACTTTAGGCCCCTTAGTGCCAATTGGCCATCGTTTAAATGCCACGGGCTACCTGAGCATGGTTTCTGACCATGTCCATCCCTTCATGACCACCATGTACCCATCCTCTGATGGCTACTTCCAGCAGGATAATGCACCATGTCACAAAGCTTGAATCATTTCAAATTGGTTTCTTGAACATGACAATGAGTTCACTGTACTAAAATGGCCCCCACAGTCACCAGATCTCAACCCAATAGAGCATCTTTGGGATGTGGTGGAACGGGAGCTTCGTGCCCTGGATGTGCATCCCTCAAATCTCCATCAACTGCAAGATGCTATCCTATCAATATGGGCCAACATTTCTAAAGAATGCTATCAGCACCTTGTTGAATCAATGCCACGTAGAATTAAGGCAGTTCTGAAGGCAAAAGGGAGTCCAACACCGTATTAGTATGGTGTTCCTAATAATTCTTTAGGTGAGTGTAAAATATAATTTTATATATATATATATATATATATATACTGTATATATAATTTGAACAATCTTTATTTGCACTTGAACTACCCTTCACCTCTGGCCTGCTACGGTAATTCTTAGCAGTTTTGTTTGGGTGTGTATATATAACTCTGATGTCCCATGTTGTTATAGTCTGTGATTAACTGAAGAAGGGTCTAGTCCAGTCCTGAAATGCATTGTACTTTACACATTACAATAAAGGTCCTAGAAGACTATTCCTCCTGATTATTGTTTTACTGGCAGTGCTAGAGAAGTCGACTTTTAGCTTTCCTGATTGATTCTTTTTTATCATACCATTTGTATTAATTAGTTTGACATCTGGATGCAACATCAATATACCATGAGTCTACAGTTAAGTTGTGCCACCTGCACAACCCCTCAAGGTGAGCACATTTCATCGTTCATATATAAACGTGTTGTACAGGGTAATGCCCTATGCTGCACCATTGCATCTTGTTTTCTTAGCGTACCACAAATGTATCAACTGCAACACAAAAAGATACATAAATGGTTACAAACTTATTCCAAAAAAGAGGTGACATAGAAAGCAGCGTAACTCTTCAAGGACAGCACCATATTTATCAAACATTGTGCAAAATTTGATAAATTTGATGCAAAATATGGCAACACAGACTCCTGCAAAACTGACATTATAAAATCCTCTCATGATAAATCTCCCTATTAGTTAGTGATGACCATGGAAGCGGGCATGGAAAATAGATGCAACCACATGCAAAGTTATACTACAGGGCACCATGGTTACACCTGCTGGGTACATTATCCTTTCTCTGTGGCAGTATAATTAGCATTATTCCTATGTTGTAACATCACTGAGCACATAAACATTAAGCAAAAACGTCACTATGCACATTAACCTACTATTGTGACATCACTGTCTGCCTTTTTCCTGTGTATTAAGGAAAACAAAATAATCATAAGCTTTTGATATTCTGCACTTGCTGGAAAAGGTGGTCATAGTGGAATAGGGCCAATCCCACATTTTGCTATAGGTCCGTCTCACCTTTTATAGTATTACATTTGTGGTCTGGAAGCAGTTGGTTTATACAGTCCTGATCAAATGTTTAGGACCACTTGAAAAATGGCAAAAAATCATATTTAGCATGGCTAGATCTTAACAAGAAGTAGAGCTTCAACATGCTACAAGAAGAAACGGGAGTGAGACAAAACATTTTTTGAGCATTCAATTTAATAAAAACAACGAAAAAACTGAAACAGGCTGTTTTTCAGCTGATCAAAAGTTTAGGACCACACCTCCAAAAAAAACTAAAAACCCCCAAAACAGAAATCCAACTTCCAAACATGAACTCAGTAATGAGTAGCTCCGCCGTTATTGTTGATCATTTCAAAATTCGTTTCAGCATGCTTGATGCAAGCGTTTCCATGAGGTGAGTGGGAACATTTCTCCAAGTAGTGATGACGGCCGCACGAAGGCCATCTACTGTCTGGAACTGTTGTCCATTTTTGTAAACTTCCCTTGCCATCCATCCCCAAAGGTTCTCAATTGGATTTAGATCAGGGGAACACGCAGGATGGGCCAAAAGAGTAATGTTATTCTCTTGGAAGAAGTCCCTTGTCCTGCGGGCATTGTATACTGTAGCGTTGTCCTGTTGAAAAACCCAGTCGTTACCACACAGACGAGGGCCCTCAGTCATGAGGAAAGCTCTCTGCAACATAGTAACATAGTACATAAGGCCGAAAAAAGACATTTGTCCATCCAGTTCGGCCTGTCACCCTGCAAGTTGATCCAGAGGAAGGCAAAAAATACCTGTGAGGTAGAAGCCAATTTTCCTCACTTTAGGAGAATAAAAAATTCCTTCCCGACTCCAATCGGAATAACTCCCTGGATCAACGACCCCTCTCTAGTAGCTATAGCCTGTAATATTATTACACTCCAGAAATACATCCAGGTCCCTCTTGAATTCCTTTATTGTACTCACCATCACCACCTCCTCAGGCAGAGAGCTCCATAGTCTCACTGCTCTTACCGTAAAGATGTAACTACATGTAGCAACTAGCAATCATTGGATAAATTGTCAAAAGTAACAATAATCACTTTGTATAAACCAGGTAAAGGACTATGCGATCAATGACAAATGGGCATAACAGTTTTGTGTATTTGACTTTTTATACATAAAATCTAGAACTATTTCTAATGATTATATAGAAGTTGTCCCATCTTAACCTATATTATAGTACTGTGGACTTGCTAGTGATTAATTAACTGTTCTCTGTTAATTTGTAACCATGTAACAGAATCCTCCAGAGAAGAAGCTGCTGATTGCAGATCATTATTATGGCAAATATAGGAGGTTCCTGAGAAGGGGGCTCTTCAATGGAATCTGCCAGTACTGTACACAGTGACTTCACTGCCCACTATGGAGCTCAGAAATCTGATGAGAAGGGAGAGATCACATTCAGACACACAGGGGCTTCCCAGCTCTTCAGAAGCAATGCAGAAGCAGTTCTTCTATCAGGCTCAGGAGCTTGGCTAGCTCTGACAGGTCCCCTCTTCCTGTAAACCCTCTTCTGTGTCTCTGTTACTAGAGACAGATCTAGCCTAACAACAGGCAGCGGACTGCAAATTAGGTGGAAGTGAGACCCCTAGTTGCCATGACTTTACAGATTTTTTTTTTTTCAGGTAGATGTAGGCAGACTTTTTAATTGAAGCTATTTAGAAATTCGCTACTTATACTATTCTCTACTAAACAAAATTAAATTGTGTGAAAGAACAGCATACCTGCATTTTCAGGTGATTTTTCAGCACAAGCTGTCTTGTATGTACGAGCAATAGCACTATATTATATGGCCAATATATGACTTGTATTCTGCATTTTTAGCTCTGTATTCTTTCTCTATACAGCACATGGAGAAAAAAGGAAAGTCTGCGCCCCATGTCTTCGACTCAAAAGCGGCAACAGCTCCATGCAGGACATTATAGAGAAGTACTGAACAGGACTGATGTGAATAAAGCACATGGGGTGACGAAAAACTTACTATTAACTGAAGTAGACTTTGTGTGTGTGTCTCTGCTTCTCTTTATCTGAGTTTCCCCTCTTCTCCGTCTCCATTGACTTCTATGGGCAGCATGTGTGTTTATGTCTCTTTGCTCTTCCTCGCCCCTTCCATCTCTGTAGATCTCTATGGGCAGCGTCTAATCTGATCCCTCAGTGAGCTGACAGTCTGTCTTGAGATACAGTACATACATAGAACTACAAGTAACAGCACACTGCTTAATGTGCAAAGACATAAGTAAACTGTGAATTCATGGGAAAAAAAGGAAACTGCATTGTTGCTATACTTACTGTAAGAAAAAGTAGAAGCTCTTTGCGCATAATTTTGATCAAAATTATGTTGGGCCCATCTACATGCGACAAGGTGGCTTCAAACAGATGGGACCCACTCTAACACATGCCTCTACTGGGCTATCAGCCTGCTATCTGGGCAAAGTAAGACCCAGCTATGTGATACTTCCAACTAAAATACATGCCTCTCCTGGGCTTTTGGCCTACAATTGGCAAAGTAGGATCCAGCTATGTAATGCTACTGATTAGAAGCACCAGGTATATGGGCGACGTGCACAGTTCACAGGGGATGCCACTCCCCAAATATATACATAAAAAAAAGGGCAAAATTAAACCAGCACCTCCATAATGCATATAGATAGGGACACAGGTGCAAGCTACCTTGGCTAAAATACACTACATACATAGAACTACAAGTAACAGCAGTAGTTGGGCCCGATGTATTTTTGATCAATAATATGCGCAAAGAGCTGCTACTTTTTCTTACAGTAAGTATAGTAACAATGCAGTTTCCTTTTTTTTCCATTAATTCACTCTTTACTTATGTCTTTGTGTGCTGTGTGCTGCTACTTGTAGTTCTATGTATGTATTGTATTTTCGCCAAGGTAGAATACACCTGCGTCCTAATCTACAGTCATGTGAAAAAATTAGGACACCCTTTGAAAGCATGTGGTTTTTTGTAACATTTTTAATAAAAGGTTATTTCATCTCCGTTTCAACAATACAGAGAGATTAAAGTAATCCGACTAAACAAAGAAAACTGAAGAAAAGTCTTTTCAAGATCTTCTGTAAATGTCATTCTACAAAAATGCCTATTCTAACTGAGGAAAAAGATAGGACACCCTTGCCCCTAATAGCGAGTGTTACCTCCTTTGGCTGAAATAACTGCAGTGAGACGGTTCTTGTAGCCATCTACCAGTCTTCGACATCGGTCTGAGGAAATTTTACCCCACTCCTCAATGCAGAACTTTTTCAGCTGTGAGATGTTTGAGGGGTTTCTTGCACGTACAGCCCTTTTCAAGTCACCCCACAGCATCTCAATGGGATTCAAATCTGGACTTTGACTTGGCCATTCCAGGACTCTCCATTTCTTCTTTTTCAGCTAATCTTTGGTTGATTTACTAGTATGTTTTGGGTCATTGTCATGTTGCATGGTCCAGTTCCGCTTCAGCTTTAATTTTCTAACTGATGGTCTCACATGTTCTTCAAGCACCTTCTGATACACAGTAGAATTCATCGTGGATTCTATGATGGTGAGCTGACCAGGTCCTGCTGCAGCAAAGCAGCCCCAAACCATGACACTTCCACCTCCATGCTTCACAGTTGGTATGAGGTTCTTTTCTTGGAATGCTGTGTTTGGTTTACGCCAAACATGTCCTCTGCTGTTGTGTCCAAATAATTCAATTTTGGACTCATCTGTCCAAAGAACATTATTCCAGAAGTCCTGGTCTTTGTCAACTTTATCTCTGGCAAATGTCAGTCTGGCCTCGATGTTTCTCTTGGAAAGCAAAGGTTTCCTCCTTGCACACCTCCCATGCAAGTTAAACTTGTACAGTCTCTTTCTGATTGTAGAGGCATGTACTTCTACATCAACAGTAGCCAGAGCCTGCTGTAGTTCTCGAGATGACACTTTAGGGTTTTTGGAGACCTCTTTTAGCATCTTGCGGTCTGCTCTTGGGGTGAACTTGCTGGGGCGACCAGTCCTGGGCATGTTGGCAGTTGTTTTGAAAGCCCTCCACTTGTAGACTATCTTCCGGACAGTGGAATGGCTGATTTCAAAATCTTTTGAGATCTTTTTAAATCCCTTCCCAGACTCATAGGCTGCTACAATCTTTTTTCTGAAGTCCTCAGACAGCTCTTTTGCTCTCACCATGGTGCTCACTCTCACTTCAACAGTCAGGAGCACACCAAACTAAATGTCTGAGGTTTAAATAGGGCAAGCCTCATTCAACATGCAGAGTAACGATCTACTAATTATGTGCACCTGGTGTGATATACCTGTGTGAGATCTGAGCCAATTTAAGAGGGAATACATGTGAGGGTGTCCTATCTTTTTCCTCAGTTAGAATAGGCATTTTTGTAGAATGACATTTACAGAAGATCTTGAAAAGACTTTTCTTCAGTTTTCTTTGTTTAGTTGGATTACTTTAATCTCTCTGTATTGTTGAAACGGAGATGAAATAACCTTTTATTAAAAATGTTACAAAAAACCACATGCTTTCAAAGGGTGTCCTAATTTTTTCACATGACTGTATATGCATTATGGAGGCGCTGATTTAATTTTGCCTTTCTTTTAGTGTGTCTTGGGAGACCTAGAAGGATTTATCAGAGAATCCAGAGTGAGTGGACACTTTAGTAAGGAAGGAGGGGGCTCATTTATTAAGGCCTTGCAAAAATGGTCAGCAGCTGACCTCCAGTTCTTCGGGACGGGAAAGGAATCACTCCAATAAAAATGTAGCAAGAAAATCCCAGCGGACCCTCTTTGTCTTCAAAACATTTGTAATGCCCCCAAATGGCATTACCAATCCTACACCTTGCTTCTGTCTGTGTATGCAATAATCATGTCACCTTATGCCTTTATTCCAGGTCCTCCATGTAGTGTGCATTTCTTCCTATGCAAAACTGTTATGTTCATGCAATAACCTGGTTCCCCAGCGGATGGCAGCAGACTTGGCAGTGCTACTCTACAGACGGTGGAACCTGGATTTCCAGCTCTCTTATACTCTCCTCCGAGCAGGGGTGTTGTTAGGTCAAAACATTCGGGGCTGGAGCACCGGATGTTTTGTCCAGTGCCCTGAATGTTTATGCTGGTGGGATTTTTTTATTTTATTAGGCTATTCCTAGCCGTCTGGGCAGTCCCACAGATCATCTTCCAACCCCCCCTTGTACTTGTTCCACTACTTGCAGGCTGCGCGGGCATTAGTTCAGAACTTCAGTCAATTAAGTCCGCAATTCTGTTCTATGGCGCATGATCCCGCGAGACCCGCAGCATGAGGTCACGGGTCTCGCGGGATCACACACTGCAGAACAAAATTGCGGACCGAAGTGACTGAAGTTCTGAACTCATGTCCACGCAGCCTGCAAGTAGTGGAACAAGTACAAGAGGGGGTTGATGGGTTCCAACTTCCTACACTTGTTGATGGGTTCATTCACAAATTACAACTGATTCTGGCATCCCAGCAGAACAATCTGTGATTAGTTTATAGTTGGGGGTTAGGCTGACCATAGGTTAGGATGATCTGTGGGGTTGCCCAGGTGACTAGGCCCTTCGCTGTAGCTATTAACCCCTTTCAGCAGTCCCCCATTCACTGAAGGGGGGACTGCTGAAAGGGGTTAATAACTACTGTAAAGGCCCCCCCCCCCCGGTGTGATGAAGGCGTGGCTTCATGGGGTGGTGGCTTGGCTTCACGAGGGGCTCATGCCCCGGATGTCTTCAGACCCTAGCAACGCCCCTGCCTCCGAGGAGCAAGTACAATCTTAGTAGAACCAGTTGGTTTCTGTACCCAATGGTATAGGGAGGAAATCAGACGTTCGTCCCTGGTAGGACTGAGCTCTCCCTAAAAGCCAACCAGGACAAGAATTTCCTAGGATCATAGTGGGTAACAGACTTAGAACAACAGCATCAAGCAGAAAGGAAAGCATTCCTATCTAATATTGCTGACATAGCAGAGCTGAGAAAGCTACATTAGAGCTGAGAGTGTACACTACAGATTCAGCAGAGAGAAGTTTGTTTTGCAGAAGTTATTTGCCTGCCAAAGTCCTGCTAAAACCTGTTGGGAACCAAGACAAGTTCTGTGGATTGTTTGGATTATCGTTTATCCAAAGTAAAGCAACTGTTGAACTTCCATCTAACCAAGTCTGGACTCAATTTATTCCTACTATATCCAGGTTAACTACCCTTTTGCACTGCTTCGGACGGCCACGTCTCGGATCCAACCGTATCCAGGTAAGGAGCACCTTGACAAAGTGCTACACAACATCTCCAGGGACATTGTGGCCTATTTAACACCATTCTGGCCTTCTTACACTGGGTACCAACACTACCATCTACAAAGGGGACTCCATGTCCTCGTTGCTTAACTGCAACTGGCGTCACGTTTACTTGCTCTATAAGAGGGACATATTTCATAGAAACCTCCTAAGGGGCAAGGGATCCCCCAGACACTGAACCCGGTCATTGCATCATTTGGCGTCACTAACAGGATTCTGATACCGCAAAACTGTGTGCCACCCCATTGTAAAGCCTACATAATCAACAGAAAACCCTTCAGAAGTGACTATTAAATTTACTGCAGAGTCGCAGGCGCAAATCTGCGCACGCCAGCACCCGAAAGGTTAATCAGCCATCTTAACCTTGATGATGCCTCTTCTTATCCCGTCCAAAAGCGGTAAAGACAAGAAACGCCCCCTCCGCAGCGGGAAAATACAGCCCTGCTTACAGAGAGCGACGTCACAGTAAAGAGAAGGGAAGTGGCAACTCCGCCCCCAAAGCTCCCCCTTCATCTTAAGCTCACGCCCGCACCAGGGAAGACCAAGGAAATCGACGGCGCCCTTACAGGAAGTGAAGCGGCGGCCACCTTGGAAAAGGTCAAAGGCAGTTCTCTCTTCACCGAATCTTGAGAAACTCCGTCCAGAGTCTGAGTGAGTACTACTGGGGAAAGTAGCATTATTAAAGATTGTTTGGGACTGTTATCTGCCTGCTAGAGTATTATACTCCCCAAAATTGCGCAATCACATTGACTCTTAAAGGAGCCACGCACCAATTCCGCTGCAGTTGCCCATAGCAATGCACACAAAAACCGCAGTCTAACCTACATTCACCCCTCTAGTCTGGTAGCAAGTACCCAAAAGCCATGTCTGACAGCAAAGATGACAAGCAGTTGGACTGCAGCGATCCCCTGCGGCAGCCACATGCATCATGCCTCTTACTATGAGGAGAATCCCATTCACTCAGGGAATTCTGTGATAAAATGCTGGCTACGTTTAAGTGTAAATCCTTAATAGTCAGTTACAGGATGCTGCGCTCCGAGAGGTCAAGTCTTGGCCTCAGCCAGAGCGAAAAACAGCTGTGAGCAGATTCTAGACCGACTCAGTACCACCTTTGACACTAGGACTGCCTCTGAACTGAAGATGCGTTTCTTTGGGAAATGACAGCAGTCCACAGAGTCATAAGAGACTTTGCTCTATCCCTGCAAGAAGCTTTGCGGGCAGTTATCCACCTAGAATCACATGAAGCTGAGGGACAAGATCAGACCCTCCGGCAGCAGTTTATTGAAGGTGTCCTTGACAAACCTCTCAAACGCCAGCTGAAGATGCTGTCAGTTCAGGACCCTGATATCCCATTCTTAGATTTTAAGGAGCTTTCTATTGGCATCCTGGGAGAAAATCACCACTCCGAACCACCTGAAGATAGGAAGGCTTGGCCCGCCTTCGATCCGCTGCCCACGGCCAGATAGCACCTGTCCCAGATGCTGTGGTAGCCCTGACTGCCCAAGTTGCCCTCCTAGCTGAGAATATAGAGAGAATGAGGAAGCAGCTAGAGCGAATGGAACAGCAACCCAAGACCGAAAAAGGGACCGCTACACACAGAGACCGTCTTCCGCCTAGTCCACGAGAGGACCGACATCGGCCGACCGGTATGTGGTCAAGCCCCCGGCATCGACACACCAGAAAACCCGAAATGCCGGTATTGTCAGAAGTATGGGCCCACTGAAGATAATTACTGGCAGTTAAACGAATATCCTCTGAGGCCAAGGACCGCCCCTCAGAAGGAGAAATACTAGGTCTCAAAGATCCAGCCTTCATGCCTAGATATGTGGGAGGCCGCCCTGTGATTGAAGTTAGCATCAACGGAGTAATGTTTTCTGGTTTGATCGACACCGGATCTCAAGTGACTTTCATCCGCGGATCAGCATTCGAAATATGCCGGAAAGGAGCCCAATTGACAATGGCTGTGTCAAACAATTGACACAGCCCCCAAAATCCTGGATCCACATGAGAGCTACTAATGGCCAGACGGTACCCGTCCTAGGTTATTGGGAACCCACTTTACGGATTGAAGATACTGAAGTTCTACACCAGGGAGTAGTCGTGATCCACGTTCCAGACAACTATGAAGAACCTGTTGTCCTTGGGATCCATGGGTTTACGTCAGGGAGATCATGTCAAACTAATCTTATAGATTTTTTTTTATTGGGTGACTAAAATAATAGATGGCGGAGGTGCAGTAGACATCGCTTATCTAGACTTTAGTAAGGCTTTTGATACTGTCCCACATAGAAGGCTTATCAATAAATTGCAGTCTTTGAGCTTGGACTCCCATATTGTTGAATGGATTAGGCAGTGGCTGAGGGACAGACAACAGAGGGTTGTAGTCAATGGAGTATATTCAGACCGTGGTCTTGTTACCAGTGGGGTACCTCAGGGATCTGTTCTGGGACCCATATTGTTTAATATCTTTATCAGCGAAATTGCAGAAGGTCTCGATGGTAAGCTGTGTCTTTTTGCAGATGACACAAAGATTTGTAACAGAGTTGATGTTCCTGGAGGGATACACCAAATGGAAAAGGATTTAGGAAAACTAGAGGAATGGTCAAATATCTGGCAACTAAAATTTAATGTTGATAAGTGCAAGATAATGCACCTAGGGCGTAAAAACCCAAGAGCAGAATATAAAATCAGTGATACAGTCCTAACTTCAGTGTCTGAGGAAAGGGATTTAGGGTTCATTATTTCAGAGGACTTAAAGGTAGGCAGACAATGTCATAGAGCAGCAGGAAATGCTAGCAAAATGCTTGGGTGTATAGGGAGAGGAATTACCAGTAGAGAGAGGGAGGTGCTCATGCCGCTCTACAGAGCACTAGTGAGACCTCATTTGGAGTATTGTGCGCAGTACTGGAGACCATATCTCCAGAAGGATATTGATACTTTGGAGAGAGTTCAGAGAAGAGCTACTAAACTGGTACATGGATTGCAGGATAAAACTTACCAGGAAAGATTAAAGGACCTTAACATGTATAGCTTGGAAGAAAGACGAGACAGAGGGGATATGATAGAAACTTTTAAATACATAAAGGGAATCAACAAGGTAAAAGCGGAGAGAATATTTAAAAGAAGAAAAACTGCTACAAGAGGACATAGTTTTAAATTAGAGGGGCAAAGGTTTAAAAGTAATATCAGGAGAGAGTAGTGGATGCATGGAATAGCCTTCCTGCAGAAGTGGTAGCAGCAAATACAGTGAAGGAGTTTAAGCATGTATGGGATAGGCATAAGGCCATCCTTCATATAAGATAGAGCCAGGGGCTATCCATAGTATTCAGTATATTGGGAAAACTAGATGGGCCAAATGGTTCTTATCTGCCGACACATTCTATGTTTCTAATGTAATCGGGAACTGTTACACTGAAGTGCTAAAAGCCCTGAAGAACACCCTACTAATGGCATCAAGTGCGACTCAACGTGTCATCAGCCAAACCCTCCAAGTGCTAACCGCTCAACAAAAATTCAGTAACCAACAGGGAGAAATCTGCCACGTTCGCATTAATGATGCTCAATCTATTAGACTTCAACCTGGAGCAGAGACCCTGATATGGTGCCGAGCTTGCATCGGGGTCTGAGGTCAGGATTATCAGGCCCTCGTGGAGCCCCTACAATTGCAGGATCACCCTCTTGTCCGAGTTGCCAGGAGCATGGTCACTGTGTCGTGTGGAAGAGTGCCCATCCGCTTGGTCAATCTAAGTGATAAAGCTGTGGAACTAAAGAAATATTATCCAGTGGCGAGTCTACATCATGTCCGTCTACAAGACGTACTGGATTCCCCTACTGCTGCTGCACAGTAATCGCTTCAAACAGCGGATGCAGCCAAAGATCTGTCTGAACAACTTGGTGGGCCGAACTACACATCAGAGATGCCACCACCTCTGCCAAACAACTCAAAGGTGTGTTGGACTTAGCCAAGGAGCACCAACAAGTCTTCAGTAAACACCCCTTGGGCTATGGTCAAACGAGCTTAATAAAACACACTATTCCCACTGGCACTCATCCATATAGGCCCATGCCTCTAGCTCTATACCTGCAGGTGGAGAATATAGTTCAGGAAATTAAAACAGCTAATGCCATCCAGGATAGTCACAGCCCCTGGGCTGCCCCTTTGGTCCTCGGTAAAGAAGGACGTAACCATCCGTTTCTTTGTGGATTATCGCAAAATCTAACGACACTACGCACAAGGATGCGTACCCCCTTCCACAAATTAAAGAGTCTTTAGCAGCCCTGGGATCTGCTGCTTATTTCTCAACCCTGGATCTAACCAGTGGCTATTGGCAAGTCCCCGTGGCGCCTGAAGAAAAGGAGAAACAGCCTTCACTACCCCAATGGGTCTGTTCGAGTTCAACTACATGCCATTTGGACTGTGTAACGCCTCTGGAACATTCCAGAGACTCATGGAAAGATGTCTTGGACACAAAAACTTTGAATCCGTATTGCTGTACTTGGATGATGTGATCATCCATGCTCAACATGGATTGAAAGTCAAACCTTCAAAGTGTCACTTGTTGAAACCCCAAGTGAAATATCTGGGACATGTTGTGAGTGCAGAAGGTGTGAAACCAGACCCTGATAAGATAGCGGCCGTACAAAGCTGGCCCACTCCTAAGACCATCAAAGAGGTCAAGAGCTTTCTGGGATTTGCAAGTTACTATCGGAGATTTATCCCCCACTTTGCTCAAGTTGCAGAGCCTAGCCAGGAGCTGTTGAAGTGTCATCCCAAAGGCTAGTAGAATGGAATGAAGAGCAAGAGACCACTTTACAACTACTAAAAGAAAAACTCACTGAACCACCAGTCTTGGGCTACCCTGACTATAGCCTGTTATTCAGTCTCTATACGGACGCCAGTAAGAAAGGGTTAGGAGCCGAATTATCTCAGACACAAGCCGGCACTGAAAGAGTTAACGACTATGCCAGCAGATCTTTGAGAATCGGAGCGGAATGACCACAATTATAGCTCCTTCAAACTGAAATTCCTGGCCTTGGTATGGGCTGTAACTGAGAAGTTCAAGTATTATCTAGCGGCCACACCTTTCACCATCTATACTGATAATAATCCACTGGCTCATTTGAACACTGCGTATCTGGGAGCTCTAGAGCAAAGATGGGCCTCTAGACTGACAAACTTCGACTTTACCATTAAGTAGCAGACAGGCAAAGCTAATGACAACGCTGACGCCTTATCCAGGCTACCTGCCCAGAATGAACTAATTTCCAAAAACAATCAGTGGGAAGATATGGAAATGCCAATGTTCTACTCCCAATTTGCACGGCAGGAAGCTCTACGCACTGAGCACCAGGTCTCCAAAGCCTCTAATGCTCCAAGGATCAGTGGTCCCTCACCTCCAGTTGAGAAAGAGCTCTGGCTACAACTACAAGCAGAGAGTAGAGTTATCGGAGAACAATTGGATTACTTTTCCAGTGGGTGAGTACCAGAGAGAATCTGGCAACGGAGAGCTGACTGAGCTACTGGTGACAATGGAGAATGCTCATACAGAGGTCTACTCCTCAGAAGAATGCTTGATCTAGTCACCTATGAGCGTCTTTATCAGATAGTGGTGCCCCCGGAGAGATGCTAAGATGGTAATTGACATGTACCATAACAGGTCTGGTTACTTTGGAACCCAAAAGACGGAAGCCACCATCAGGCAACGTTTCTACTGGACTGGCATGAGAAGTGATATCGAAGCTTGGTGCCGGAGGTGTCCCACCTGTGTTGTGGCCAGAGGAGAAAGACATGATCAGCGAGCCCCCCTTCGTCCAATAGTGAGTAAAAGTCCTCTGGAAATTGTCGCCATCGACCACGTGAAACTGGAACCCAGCAGATCCGGGTACACCTATGCTATGACGATCATAGACCACTACACCAAGTTTGTTGTGGCTTTACCTGTGAAGGACTTAACAGCCAAAACTACCGCAGCTGCCCTGTGGAAAAGCTTAATTCTGCCATATGGGTGTCCTGTCAAGATCCTTACTGACCAATGATCAGCATTCGAGTCTCAGTTGTTCTACGAACTTTGTGCCTCGTACAACTGCAAAAAACTGACGGACCACCGCATATCACCCTCAGGGGAATGACCTGTGCGAATAGATGAACCAAGCTCTGATCAATATGCTCAAGGATGTACCACCTCACAAGAGGGCCTGAGTAGCCTTTGCTTCTGCCTGAATTAGTGTACCTGTATAACAATACAACTCACTGCTCCACCTGGTACACTCCATACTACCTCATGTTTGGAAGCAAAGGTCGTTTACCTACAGACCTTGCCTTTGACATCCCTGTGCCGGACTCTGAACTACTCCTTCCCCAATTTGAGTGGGTCAAAGAGCATCAGAAGCGCTTAGAGGATGCCAGAGAAATAGTGGACTCTAAAACAGAGAAAGCTCAACACAAACTAAAACAGGACTTTGATCAACATGCACATGCTGAACCCTTACAACTAGGAGACAAGGTTTGGCTCAGAAACAATCACCCAGTAAGCAAGCTGGACAGTCGCTGGGAATGCGAACCACACACAGTCGTGGCTGTCCCCTCATTGGAGGTCTATGAGATCCAGAGAGTGTATAAAGGTACTCAGCTAGTACACCGCAACAGGCTCAAGAAGTGCCTACAGGAACCTGTTCAGGAACAGCCAAGAGAAGTGGATAAATCACTTGAACCACCATTGCCTCAAGTGACCGAGACTCCAACAGAGTTGTCGTCCAGTGCTGGACCCCCTTCAATGGTTCTCTCTGCCTCAAATTCAAGTTCTGATGCCATGCCAATTCCTGCATCTGCAGAACCAAGTCCAGTGGCCGATCCTCCTTCACAAGTCCCGGACATTACTTCTACCCCCGGAGACACGGAACTGCCCTTGCGGAGATCCCAATAAACCAACAAAGGTATCCCACCTGCCTGTTATCGGGAATTCTTTGAAACCAGTGTTTAGCTACAGAGACAATAAGAGCCAAGCCATGGACACATCTTGAGAAACATTCCCCTTGTTTTGTGGTTGTATTTTCTTTTTCACCCTTCCATTTTGTGCCTGAACTTCATGGACTCCAAACTTTAACTATACCCCATGTGGATTTCAAATAACTTTTTGCATTATATGTTCCCGTTTTGCAACGTTACAGGCAAGCACCCAAAGAATAGACTCAAACATATACCTGAGCTCTTTGTGATTTCTACTGTGATATTTCTGCACTAACGTTTTAAAGTTTCAGCAACGATCAAGAACCTTAGCCCATTGTATGGACTCTTTTACGAGTACAATGTGACCTCTTTTGCACTCTAAATGGACTCTGGACTTTATATTGCTAGTCAGATAGTTAGCGTTTTTGCTTTCTTACTCATACGGACTGCCTCTGTGGACTTAAAAGTACTAATGGTCCTGTATTTCTCTTGCGTTTGCTAGAAAGCCTATGTATGATATTGTAATGTATTTTAAAGAGATAGGGGGCACACCAAATAGTTCAGGGAGTGCAAGGGGTGGTACAACTGCATGTAACACATAACCTGACCCGAGAGAGAGTCAAAAAGAACCACCCCATAGATGCACATCCAACAATAAGAGAATATTAAAAATATATATAAGGTTTATTAGACACAACAACAGACACACATTAAAAAATTGTATACAATATAGAACAAAGTGCGGTATGCAATAAGATCAATGTAACCGACACACACAGGTCCACTGGGTTACCACAAATAAATTCCCCTGAGGAAGCCGGATTGTTCCGGCAATACGCGTTGGGCGCTTCTCATGTTTCCAGGTCCACTGTACCAGCAGGCTATGTAGGTTTGGCTCTTGATATTTGACCTTATTTTGGTCTGTCTTTATCCTCATTTCTAGTGGTCTTACCTTACCTTACATTTGCTTTATGGGATTCATTGTATTGCTATTTATGCTGGTTGATAACGCATATATTTATTTGTGGTAACCCAGTGGACCTGTGTGTGTCGGTTACATTGATCTTATTGCATACCGCACTTTGTTCTATATTGTATACAATTTTTTTATGCGTGTCTGTTGTTGTGTCTAATAAACCTTATATATATTTTTAATATTCTCTTATTGTTGGATGTACATCTATGGGGTGGTTCTTTTTGACTCTCTCTCGGGTCAGGTTATGTGTTACATTGTAATGTATTGTTGCTGCACAGGTAGGACCAAGTGATAAAGTCACAAGCAGGTCTAACACTTTGTAAGGGTAACCCGCTGCTAATCTGTGTGTTTTGAGAAAAAAGTCCTCATGAAAATATGGGAGGAAACTGATCACTCCTCCTAGTTTGATGTGTCCTAAGGCTTTAGGCCTCGCCTTAGAGACGTAAATGTGTAGCTACCTGTTTCAATCATCAAGGTGACAAAGCATAATTAGACCTTGTTGTCGGAAGGGAATACCAGATAAAGCCACCCCCGCACTCTCTTGGTATTAACAGCAGTGATATCTAAAAGTCAGTCAGTAATGAGCGCTTAATGCACACCTGTTTGGTTTGGTACACCTGAGAGGGAAACTGTTCTCAGACACCCTACTCATACGGGCAGAGAAACCTTGTGGTAGCCGTTACTATACCAGTTTAGTAACTGTGTATATAGTCTAATGCAGCACTTTAACTTCCCTTGGGTAGCCTTGAAGCTTACCCTAAGCACAAGCCAAGAAAAGCTTGCCTCTTAAGTAAGGGGGAATGTAACGCCCCCAAGTGGCATTACCACTCCTACACCCTGATTCTGTCTGTGTATGCAATAACCATGTCACCTTATGCCTTTATTACAGGTCCTCCATGTAGTGTAGGTATTTCTTCCTATGCAAAATGGTTATGTTCATAAAATAACCTGCTTCACCTGCAGGTGGCAGCAGACTTGGCAGTGCTACTCTACAGAGGGTGGTACCTGGCTTTCCAGCTCTCTTATACTCTCCCCTGAGGAGCAAGTACAATCTTAGTAGAACCAGTTGGTTCCTGTACCCCATGGTATAGGGAGGAAAGCAGACGCTCGTCCCTAGTGGGACTGAGTTCTCCCTAAAAGCCAACTAGGACAAGAAGTTCCTAGCATCATAGTGGGTGACAGACTTAGAACAGCAGTATCAAGCAGAAAGGAAATCATTCCTATTTAATATTGCTGACATAGCAGAGCTGAGAGAGTACACTACAGATTCAGCAGAGAGAAGTTTGTTTTGCAGAAGTTATTTGCCTGCCAAAGTCCTGCTAAAACCTGTTGGGAACCAAGACAAGTTCTGTGGATTGTTTGGATTATCGTTTATGCAAAGTAAAGCAACTGTTGAACTTCCATATAACCAAGTCTGCACTCAACTTTATTTCTACACTATCCAAGTTAACTACTCTCTTGCACTGCTTCGGACGGCCACGTCTGGGATCCAACCGTATTCAGGTAAAGGAGCACCTTGACAAAGTGCTACACAACATCTCCAGGGATATTGTGGCCTATTTAACACCACTCTGGCCTTCCTACCCTGGGTACCAATACTACCATCTAAAAAGGGGACTCCATGTCCTCGTTGCTTAACTGCAACTGGCGTCACGTTTACTTGCTCTATAAGAGGAACATATTACGTAGAAACCCTAAGGGGCAAGGGATCCCCCCAGATTCTGAACCTGGTCGTTGCACATCTCTTTCTTTATTACATCAATGCAAATACATATTGAGGACGCGTATCGGCCCATCCAGCCTCAGCTCATTACAAAGTAATGTGTAGCCTTAAAAACCTATCCAAACTCCTCCTCCTCTCTGACATAAAACACCCACAGCTGGCTGTGATAATGAATTGCTATGCTAGTGAATCACTCCACTGACCCATTGCAACGACACCTCAGACAAACAACATACAAAATAAATAACATCTATACAAATATCGGATGTGCAACAAAGATCGATGTAAATATCACTTGCTACTCATCGCATATTCCCAGTGAACATATTAACTCATAAGCACAGTAAACCTAGATCTTACATCAGATGAGTAATTTCATATTCTCGATTCAATCCCCTGGGTGGCAATGTCCCCAGGGTATGAATCCTGAACACCTTTCTGCACAACAGAAGTGTTTTAATATCACCTCCACATTACTTTGTAATGCGCCGATGAAGGCTGGACGGGCCGATACGCGTCCTCAATATGTATCTGCATTGATGTAATAAAGAAAGAGATGTTTTGAAGACAGAGCGTCCGCTGGGATTTTCTTGCTACATTTATTAAGGCCGGCGTTTTAGACGCCGGTCTCTCCAGGACTTCGAAAGCTCTTCAGCCAGTTCGAATTGTAAGACAGCTTCGGAGCGGTCTTACATTTAGACCTTTTTTTATGCCTGAAACAGGTGTAGAAAATGATGAATGAGATGGGCCTGCCGGCTCATCCCCTATCCCGCCCACAATTTTGGACGGCGTTAGCAGGGCGAAGTTGCAGATAGCAGGACAAATAATCATTGCGCCACCATCTGAGTCTGAAATACACCTTATATGGGCGTCTTTCAGTATAATAAATGACTCCTTTATTCACGTAGGAAACAATGTTATAGTTTAGTAGTTGAAGCAGCGTGACACATGGAGTAGCAAGTCATGGAAATGAGATGGGCTAGATATCTACATCAGGAGCATCCATATCGGTGTGAACTTCCAGATACACATCTAGAAGCTTGGTGAGCAGATTGAAATGATGAAGAAGTTGACAGCTTTGATATACGTTGTGTCCCACCTTCACCGTGTATTGTTCATAAATCCACTTATGTCATTGGCTGACATGCATTTCCCGCACTGTGCCCTTGTATTTTCTCACTGAGTGTATGGATGTAGCACTGACACCTTTCTGTCGCAATGACAAATTTCTCTATTGATCCTCTTACAATACAAATCACTGTGATTCACTGCAAATCTCGAGTCTTGGGAAGTGATTCTACCAAATCTATTTGGAGTGGCAATGTACCTGTATTGACGTTGGTTTTCAGTGCATGGCTGTATTACAAATCTGTGTTGTATTAATCTATATCAGGCATGCTCAACCTGCAGCCCTCCAGCTGTTGCAAAACTACAACTCCCATCATTCCCTGACAGCCTACAGCTATCATCCTACAGAAGGGCATTGTGGGAGTTGTAGTTTTACAACAGCTCGAGGGCCGCAGGTTAAGCATGCCTGATCTATATTATGGTGCTATAGTATTCTATAGTCATTGGCCTACCGTACCTGTTATACAAGGAAACACAATGAGGTTTCTTTTAGAATCTGAAACGGAGGGGAGGGGGTGGGGGCCATGCTCTGTCACACGCTGGATTTTGGTGTTATTCTTACCTGGAAGAATCACTCTAGGGGAAAGTACTGTGCCTCATATAAGAAACCTATGGCACATGGAGCGTCTATGAGTCCTTGTGCCATCAAATGGGGGTATTCCAGTTGTGACAAGTTATCCCCTATGCATGGTATAGGGGATAACTATTATATCAGTGGGTCCTAAAGCTGGGAGACCCCTGATCATGAAATTGGAGAGCTCATACCACATGGGGCACCCTGTGATGGATGGAGCAGCAGGTTGAGCATGGACACTGCCACCGCATTCATCTCTACAGGAGTTCTGAACACAGCCGATTACAGCTCTATTTCCGGAACTTCCATAGAGATGAATGGAGCAAGTTTGACCTGTCACTGTTTAGGGGGTCCCAGATGAATAAGGGGTCTCCAAGCTCACATCATAGGTGGGGGTCCCAGTGTTAGGACCCCCACGACATAATAGTTATCCCTGATCTTATTGATAGGGAATAATTTGTCACAACCAGAATACCCCTTTATGCAGATCTATCAATATCCTTTATTGTTGTCAACCAAACTCCGGGGAGGACTAAAATAAGTCATCCCAGAATTTTATGGCATTTAATGCAAACTATAAAAACGGCAACAAAAAGCCATAGTTTGGCCAATTTCACATAAAAGTATTCAATGCAAGAAGCATGCTGTTTTTCAGAGGTATTTCCTATCCCAAATGCTGCTATGACATGGAGCCACAGAATTAGAATAGAATTATAATGATTTATAATACTGTGTTCCTGCCTGACCTCAACTCTAGTGATTTCTAATGACAGCAGTATTTGAGTACAATTCATTAGAGTTGAAATCGGGCAGGAGCACACAGTATTATAAATCACTAAGGGCTCATGCACACGACCGTATGTATTTTGCGGTCTGCAAAAAATGGATCCGCAAAAAATACAGATGACATCTGTGTGCATTCCATATTTTGCGGAATAGAACAGCTGGCCCCTAATAGAACAGTACTATCCTTGTTCATAATGTGGACAATAGTAGGACATGTTCTATTTTTTTGCAGAACAGAAATACGGACATATAGAAGCAGAATGCATACAGGAGTAACTTCTGTTATTTTTTTTTTTTTTGCGGACCCATTGAAATGAATGGTTCCGTATACAGGTGCGCCAAAAAAACGGAACAGACGCTGAAAGAATATACTTTCATGTGCATGAGCCCTAATGCTGTGGATCCGTGTCATAGGAGCAGCATTCAATAGAAAACAGATCCGTCCCCATTGACTTTCAATGGTGATCAGGACGGATCAGTCATTGGTATAGAAGACATAATACAACCGGATCCGTTCATGGCGGATGCATGCAGTTGTATTACTGGTAACTGTAAGCGTTTTTGCAGATACATAACAGATCCGCCAAAAATGCTAATGTGAAAGTAGCCTTATAGGTTACCTAGACGGTGCAGTTGATTTCAAGTCAAGTGCAAGATGCACATTCCCCAGCGGGACAATGATACAAAGATTTTCATTAGAACCTGGATCATGACAGCTATTGCTAACCCAAAAATTATTTTTCTGGGTCCTGATCTATTTGGAAATGTAGAGCACGAATAGAAGTATTAGGCCCCTTTCACACGAGCGTGGCAGATTAGGTCTGCATGCATTCAGTGAAAATCACACCATTTTGCAAGCAAGTTCAGTCAGTTTTGTCTGCAATTATGTTCAGTTTTTTCCCGCGCGGGCGCAATGCGTTTTGATGCGTTTTTCATGTATGGGATAAAAATCTCTTAGCAACCATCAGTGAAAAACGCATTGCACCTGGACTTGCTTCCGGATGCAATGCTTTTTCACTGAAGCCCCATTCACTCCATAGGGCCAGGGCTGCGTGAAAAACGCAGAATATTTTTCACATCAACCCAGAACTGATGCGTGAAAAAAAACGCTCATGTACACAGACCCATTGAAATGAATGGGTCAGGATTCAATGCGGGTGCTATGCGTTCGAGGTCATGCATTGCACCCGCACGGAAAAATTGCTCGTGTAAAGGAGCCTTACTGAGGATGAAATATAGCTTAGTCTATCCAACTCTACACATTCACTGCACAAATATTCATCCTTTAGACTGCCCGATGTTCAGGCAGATTATTGCTAATGAGCGTTTGTATGATCTGCCGGGCTAAAGGTGCCGCTGATGACCCGAGGAACGAGCAAAAGGCTCATTCATCGGGTAACAGAATAGTTTCTGTGGACACCTAAATGGTTGTTTCTGGGCAGCAGATCATGCTGTCTAAACAGCCTCTGCTGCTGGCAAATAATGATTGGTGGACGAGTGATGGCATTAGTGATCGCTCCTCTCCATGCTGTGGAGAAGATCGCTGCATGTAAATGCTATGGTCTCCTTCACTGATGAGCAGGCGATTGTTGGGAAGGAACACTTTCTTCACAACAATCATCTGCTCAATTGAGCAGTGTAAAGGGGCTTTAAGGCCAGATAGACAAAAGGCAAAATATTTACAAATAGCAAACTACAAAAATAAAAACCTGTGGGTTTCCGCAGACAGTCCTAAGGTCAGTGCAGCTGTCTGAAGACTCGGCATATCAAAAATTCTATATAAAGCAGGGCTGATTAACGAGATGGAAGTGTTTTAGGCATGTGTGGTCTATACAAAGTGTCATGTGTCAAACATTTTAGGACAATTATGATTTGTGGCTCATGTCTGTCCTTCATACTGACAAAGCGCTTGCAGAGGTGACATCACCATGAATTACATTAACTGATGCAGTTTGGGCTCTGGGAATGTAGGCCTAGTTAACACTTCAGTGCATATGGTCAGAGATTTCCATCAGTTATTGTGAGCCAAAACTAGAAGCCTACACTGTGTATATAGTCTAATGCAGCACTTTAACTTCTCTTGGGTACCCTTGAAGCTTACCCTAAGCACAAGCCAAGGGCGGCTTGCCTCTTAAGTAAGGGGGAATGTAACGCCCCCAAGTGGCATTACCACTCCTACACCCTGCTTCTGTCTGTGTATGCAATAACTATGTCACCTTATGCCTTTATTCCAGGTCCTCCATGTACTGTGCATTTCTTCCTATGCAAAACTGTTATGCTCATGCAATAACCTGGTTCCCCAGTGGGTGGCAGCAGACTTGGCAGTGCTCTCTTATACTCTCCTCCGAGTACAATCTTAGTAGAACTAGTTGGTTCCTGTACCCCCTTATTATAAGGCATAATGATAAGACTTGCACCTGTTCTGGGTTTTTTCTTTCCACAGTCACAGATGGATATTACTGATCAAATCACTGAAGTGTGAACTACGCACAGGATTTTGCCAGTTTCAACAAATCAAACAAACATAAAAGTCTGCTATAATTAATTACAAAATACAGTTGACTCAGTAACAAAACTAAAACAGTCGTTATTTCATCAGTAATTTATTACTCATTGTAGAGTTTGGAATTGTACAGCACATTACAAAGTGTAAGGAGGAACCAGCCCACTGCCGGTCTAATATCGAGATCAGAAGCAGAAAGTTACCTGAAGGGGTTGTGCAGGCATATTCTCAGCACGACATTGGTTGCAGAGAGGTGCCACTGCATGCTGCTTGGTACAGCTGCACCCAGTGAGTACCGTGCATGGGTCCTATTCTAATTTAGAAAACCTAGACAATAATTGCAGGCCTTTGGACAGTTGTCACAGCAACTCAGTGGTGCCACTTTGCGCCGATGTGAAATCAGCATATATGTTTGCATAACTGCTTTAAGTACTTACATGTGCCTTCCTATATTGGTCCACTAGGAAATATTTTATTTACTTCTAAACAGTAATGAGTTCCCCGGACTATGAGCAGCTGTAGAACGTGCATGTGCAGTATGAAGCTTTTAACTTTAGTCCTAAAGGGGTAGTTCAGGATTTTACAGTTGATGGTCTATCCTCTAAAAAGGCCATAAATATCTGATGGGTGGGGGTTTGACACACTGCACCCTTGCTGATCAGCTGTTTTAAAAGGTAGAACTACACTGTCCTGTCCATTTTGTAGTACAGTAGGTGGAAATGGTTCACTTCAATGTGAGCAGCACTGCAGTAGCCAGCTTCATCTACTACACGTAGTTCCAGTACTGAAGCTACCCACAAATAAATGATCAGTAGGGGGTTTTGGAGTGTCGGACCCCACTAATCAGATAGTAAAATCCTAAACAACCCGTTTAATAGGGTAAACTATAATTTAGGTGTAAAATGTCACATCTGAATTAATATTGAAAGAGCAGTAACATGGTGTAGTTGTACTCTTAACGGTAGCATTAATATAATTATATTGTTCACAAACAGAATGAACCACTGAAAGATTCTGGGATGAGGAAAGACTTCTCTAGTACAAAGGCATCCAAAAATGCACATGCAGTGCCAGACGTTATTATGTCTGCCAATGTCTAATACACTTCAGTGCTACTGCCCTAAACGTAAGGTTTTTATACAATAAAAACAATGGAGCGTAGGTGGGACTCGGGCGAGCCCTCCCTTCAAGATGGAATGATCAGGACTTGGTCAGGAAGTTACAGCTATCGTAGAAGTGACCACTTGATTTGCTCTTTTGCAGACTGCAGAACCTGTGAACAGAAACACATAGTAAATACTGATTGTTATCTTAGAAGTACGCACGCATACAAATGTACACACAATCATTTGTGGTACATGGGACATGCTCTTCAGCCCCATCACACACAGCAGGTTCTCACAAAACAGCCCCTCTTATTATTAGAGACTACACTCTATACTCCATAGACTAAAAATGTAACATTCAGATAAATCTGCGCTATGCCAATTATTGTCATGGATTTGGATGGTCACGCTACCACCTTGTTGGCCAAAACCACTGTTTTCAGCAGGAGAAACTGACAGTCTAACGTGTATGAGGGCTCCCTACAGATGGTGTCAGGGGGAGAAAAGGATTGAGCACTTTAAGATGTAATGTATGATCCTTTCGTTCTCCAGGAAGACAAGTGTCTGGCAGAAGCTCTCTCTTCTCTCCTCATTGAAAATACATGCATGTATACGTATGGGGTAGTCTGGGGATATAGCCAATCGGTCAACGTATGGGCTTAAAGGGTTAATCTCACTTCAGCAAATGGCATTTATCACGTTGATACAATGCACATACTAATGTATTGTGATCATCCATGTCGCCTCATTTGCTGGGTAGATTCATTTTTCCATTTAATACACTGCTCATATCAAGGGGTTATGGCCACCCTACAATCCAGCAGCAGTGGTTGTGCTTGTAAACTGCCTCTGGTGGCTGGGACCGCCAGTACACATGCGTAGAAGCTCCTATCCGGGACACCTCGTATTTGCACCTCGTAAGTCCAGGATAAGAGCAGTGTATAATGTAATAGAAAAAGTAATCCAACCAGCAAAGGAGGCAATACGGACAATCACAATACATTAGTAAGTGTCTGGTATTAACACTTTCTACATGATAAATGCTATTTGTTGACGTGAGATAACCCCTTTAAGACCAGCAAAGGGAAAACAAAAAAGTCTGCGAACTCAAACAAACGGAGCCAACAAAAGATTAGTCAAATGTTTTCGGAGCTGAAACTGTGGAAGTGTTAAACCCACATGAAGCAATGTACTTCTTTGCCAATTTTTACTATGCAACAGGTAGGTTGCCGATAAAGAAAAACATCTTGATAGTGCCCCCTTTTGAAAGTGGCTCCATACGAGTCAAAGTCTTTTTTAACAAGGTTTAGAACAGAACAAGGGAAAATAGCCAACCAAATATCCATCCGCAGATAGCCGTTTCAGGTGCTTGCCCCTCATCAATATGGCTGGCTGATGTTATTAAATAGCATAACGATCTTGATAAAGATATCATTTAGAAGACGCAGAAGTAATCAGCTGACGAGCAGTCTGTGAAGATCACCACCACTCTGGGGGAGATCACTGTGTCAGATCCCAGTCAGGTCACTGAGGAATGTTAGGACCACTTAAAGATGCCGATTTACTGTATTGTGGTACATGACAAACTGCAGTATGTGCAACCTACCTGTGAGACGGTCTGTTCTGTGAGAGGCACATCATCACCCTAGAAAACAAAATGCCACAATTAATATTAAAGGCTCATTTCAAATCCCAACGAGATAGACTAGTTTGGGAATACAAATTTATGACCGTCTTCGATGCACTTAACACAGGAATGAATTTGTCTCAAGGTTTTATGGCCTGCTCCAACATCTGAGGAGAAAGAGGGGTCGCTCCTCTCTAAACGTAGAGACAAACAAACTTTCACACAGCTTATCGGTAATTTTATAAAGGACTGTTTCTCCAAGACCATTCCTCCGTTTGTTGGTGTTTTGCAATTTATTACTCCACTCTCTGTTCTTTCCTTAGTAAATCCATGATTCTTTAGAGTTTTTTTCATTCCTGGCCTGAAGAAGGACCCTCAGAGTCTTGAAAGCTTACCCTATAATATTATGTATTTTAGTTAGCCATTAAAAGGTATCAAAATTACAATATTTTATATCGTTTCTCTTTTTGAGAGCATCGAGACTACTGGCTAACACGGTACCAAACCTTTTTCTTATGTTCAATATTAACTTCCTTTCTTATTGTACAATTAGTACTTGGGTCCCTCACCTGAATACTTTGACATAAAATGGAAGTTTATTCCCCCATATTAACCTCCACCCTTCCAGGCACCCTACTGATCTTCCCTCCACTACAGTGGTACAGAAACCTCTTCCATCATCCCACAGCTCAGCAGGTGGCACTGCCAGTAGCTGGGCACAGACTCCTAAGAGAGCACAGCAAACACTGTAACAGCATGCTAATGGTGCCCATAAATCTGTCTTCTCAGCAGGCATTCACAGGGAGCTGTGTGGAGGACCCAGGGGACAGATGCCAGGAAGAGAAACAACATATGGCGACACGGCACTTAACCACTTCACCGCTGTCAGATCAAAATGCACAAAGTACATCCAGCAGTTTTCAAAGTCTTTAAAGAGTCCTCGAGTGCAAGAGGTTGGACTTTACTGTAGATTATTCCCAATTATATCTGATACACTATAGATATTCCTATTAGCAGTAGTTTTTATTTTATGCACCCACTGATGGCCCCTCAGATACACGCGACACCAAAATATATATTCAGCTTTTGGTCAGTCCAATGGAGGTTACATCTCCCCAAGGCAACTTGGTACCTTGCCAAATGGGATCAAGGATCTCATTCCAAGGCTACCCCCATATATTGAAAGCATTACTCTTCTGTCTCCTACAGGATATGATCAAGGCTGAAAGCGTGGATAGAGTTAATATTGCTTGCTGTAGAATGGCGATCCATGGATTGATCAGATTGCCAGCAGGGGTCAGGAAGGAATATTTCCACTTCATTCGTTTCCGACTCGTTATCCTCTGGATAGGTCAACAGTATCTGATCGATGGGGGTTCGACACCAGGGACGCCAGACAATCAGCTGTTTGAAAAGGCCACGGAGTCCCCAAAGCACAACAGCCTTCTCATAGCTTACCCTAGGCCAGTGACGTTATGTTCATCGGTCACGTGGCCTAGGCGCAGCTCAGTCCCATTCAAGTGACTGGGGCTAAGGTGCATTACCAAGCATAGCCACTATACAATGCTGTGGCACTCACTGCAGTCTTCTCAAACAGCTGATCGGTGGGGAACCTGGGTGGCAAACTCCCACCTATCAGATACTGATGACCTATCCTGGGGGGGGGGGATATTGGAAAATCCATTTAACAGACTTAATTACATAGTTTGGGATTTGTGATAAGACCCATGTACATCAGGATGTACCAATTCTAATGGACCTATGGGATCAGCAGAAGAGACAGGTAACAGGCTGGGTGCCAGTATCAGATCTCTAGGCACTCTGGTTATCCAGCTCCTGAGCTCTGACTAACCTATTATCATTACTCAATCATTTTCTGCCTTCCAGGTCATGTAGACGACACCATCTCCTATATTCAATATATGTCAACATACCCTCAGGGCAACGCGATGAACCACTTGCTGGGGGTCGCTTTCCAAAATGACACTGTAAAGAGGGACACAGGTCAGCAAGATTATACATAACCCAAGTCTACTGTACGCTAGAGGAGAACTCCAGTTCTTACAGAGTTAAAAGGAAAGGCAATTCTTCCACGTCTTTACAGCGGGAGCACGGCTGCTCAATCTGCAGAAGCCTATGATGGAAGCATTCCTAATGATGTCATTACGCGGATACATTGCCGCTCTTACACGGTAATGACATTGTTAGGAGCCGCTCTCCTTGCACAGTCTCTATGGTGGTAACTGCTGCGCTATCACAATTCAAACAAAAACAAGCACAGACGGGAAATGTACAGCTTCCAGATTAACACTTCTATTTACTATCGCAGGAGGATTTTACTGTCTTCATTCGAGAATGTGAATTGCCTTAATGTTCATGCTGAATGTTTAACCACTGCCATGCCGGTCATTTACACCGGCTGTGCCATGCTTTACAAGACGCGGAAGAGCACTGTAGCATTTAATGCAGCACAGACTTTATAACCTGAGAAATAGATAGAGGTGAAATGAAGGAGCGGCTTCCATGGCACGTTCCGT
Source organism: Bufo gargarizans (assembly GCF_014858855.1). Lineage (NCBI taxonomy): Eukaryota > Metazoa > Chordata > Amphibia > Anura > Bufonidae > Bufo > Bufo gargarizans. Next base: position 102,869 of record NW_025334188.1, on the reverse strand, counting down.
ACGGGAACAGATGCCCTCGTATATCAGAGGCTAGACCAGAAACCCAATTAATCTCTTACCCGCCATCTATAATCTCATCAGCTGCCAGGAACAACCCTTCCATGTTCTCCAGCAGAGTTCTCTTCTCAACATTTTTTCTGCAGAAGTATGAATGGTTGGCATTAGTCTCTGTTTTCCATAAACTACAGGTTCAAAGGTATTAGGTCAAACACAAAAAGTAAATAACCCCTTTTCGACTGAATTTCAGCAAATATCATTTATTATGTAGAGAAAGTTAATACAAGCCACTTACTAATGTATTGTTATTACCCATATTGCTTCCTTTGCTGGCTGAATTTATTTTTCCATCACATTATACACTGCTGGTATCCATGGTTACGACCACCCTACAATCCAACAGTGATGGTCATGCTAGCACACTATAGGAAAAAGCGCCGATCTCTATGGTGGCCGGGACCGCACATAGGACAGTGCTTTTTCTGACAGTGTGCAAGCACGACCACCACTTCTGGAGTGCAAAGTGGTCATAACCATGGATACGAGCAGTGTATAATGCGATGAAAAAATAAATTCAGACAGCAAAGGAAGCAATATGGACAATCACAATACAGTAAGTGCCTTATATTAACTTTCTCTACATAATAAATGCTATTTGCTGAAGTGAGACAACCCCTTTAATATAACTTTACTGACTAAACAGCCCTCCTATCCCAACTAAGAGCAGGTCAATCAGCGTCTCCAACAAAGTATTAGAAAATGGTGCTGTGACACGTATTCTTACTGGGAGCTCTCTATCTGCAGGATCATTCTATAAAACATTCCCATAAAGTGCTATTAAGGGGTCACTGAGCCTTCATAGCCATCGAGTGCTGAGGACCCCACCAATCGCTATAACAAGGAGAGATAAGCGCTCACATAACACGCTCTCTCTCCTCGCAGCAGGAGACTAAACTGAGACGCTCTCAGACTTTCTATTGAGTCCATCTTGCTTCCTCTCCGACAGCGAGGAGAAAGCGTACACTAAGCGAGCGCTTCTCTACACGTTCTAGGGATTGGTGCAGGTCTCAGCAGACCCCCACTGATCAGAACCTATGACAGAGTGTTTTTGGAAACATCTGCGACACTTTAAACCATTGGAGTGGTATACGGAGCCCGACATTAACCATTTGGCAGAAGCATTGAGAACTTCATTGCAGTAATGTTCTCAGTGACTGGCTGACAGATATAGCTCCCCTCACATTGCTTCTCCCAAAAGTCCTCTTCAGCAGGATTACAGGCCCAGTATATGCTCCCTAAATCTGGCAATAGCAACCATTAGTTTAATCCTTTATATATAGCCCTGCTTTAAAAATAAAATCAAATAAAAAAAAAAGTCTATTTCTTTGCTTTACAGATCATTATGGTAACGGCGGCCACCCCTTTACTTACCTCAGCATCTGACTTAATGAGTCAAAGAGGCAGTTGAGGACAGCCATCAACATGAGCTTTAGGGGGTGTAAAGGACATACAGAAACATTAGAAAAACATTTTTTTGTACTTTTTTTTTTTTTAAAGAGAAGTAAAACATATATATAGGCTCTGTTCACATTTGCTTTGGTGCCAGGAGTTTGATCCCCACTGATCAGATACTGATGATCCATCCCGAGGATAGGTCATCAATATTAAACTTTCAGACAACCCCTTTAAATGAGTATTTATGAGCTGTCAGGAGGTTAGATATAAGAGCTACAGAACAAGCCATCAAGAGCACTTTCAATGAGAAGTGGGAAGCAATAGTCTGCAGGGGTTTTCTGAGATTTTTATACTGATGACCTATCATAGGTCATCAGTATCTGATTGGTGGGGGTCAGAAACCCGGGACCCCTGCCGATCAGCTGTTTAAGAAGGCACTAGCAGCTTAGCTAAGGCCATGTGGCGTCACTTTCTTCAGTCACACAGCCTAGGCGCAGCTCAGCCCCATAGAAGTGAATGGGGCTGGGCGCAATACCAAGCACAGCCTCTATACAATGTACGGCACTGTGCTTTCTGAGCTGAGAGAAGGCCGATGCCTTCTAAAGCAGCAGATTAGTGGGGGTCCCAGGTGTCAGACCCCCAGTGATCAGATACTGATTACCTATCCAGAGCACAAGTCATTACTTAAAAATCCCTGAAAAACTCTTTAAAGTGAAAGCAGTCGAGGAAAATTTTTAATAAAGGTCCATTGAAAACAATTTTAAGCTGAAAAGGAGTATACTGCAATGGAACAAAATGCCCCAAAAGGAGCCCATGGCCTTTAAGTCAAAGGAGAAAGGGGGATTGAAAAGTGAAGACAACTGAGACACAACAGGAGACCTCAACTATAGCAGCCATTTGTCTTCATGAAGAAAACCTGCAGACACTTCTGAAGTTTATGGGATGAATGTCTTTGCTAGTTCTCTTCTGTTAGGTGATCATCATTAGATTATATAACCCTATTAACATGCTGTCGGCGGCAATTCATTAATATTAGCTAATGTACGGGAATATAATTGCTGTGAGCACAGGCAGGGGTGAAGTTATCTAAGCAAATGACGGCAGCTTCTAAAACGTATCAGCAGAACGAGCTGCGAGACATACCTCATTTTCATGGGAGCTTCCAATGACATAGAAGTACAGGTCGATGCTGCTCTTATACACCACGGTCAGGCCCTCCAAGAGAGCAATCTCACCTGCACCGGGCGGAAACAAAAGTTAGACATTTCTGACGCACCCATCCGAGTCTCCGGTGAGCGACATGTTCACCCGGCTCTCTGGCTGCCAACAGGAACTAAGAGCCAATCACTCAGGAACAGTGGGAGTATTAGAGGTACGACCGCCACTATTCTGACTTTTCTAATCTTTCCTCTTGACGTGTAAGAAAAGTACAAAAGAGGTTGTCATCAGATAACTACCTTCTGGGCATTTCTTAAAGAGGGCCTCTCAGCACTGCAGACATGTCTGTTTTTTTAAATACTTTAATTCCCCATGGAATAGCAATTCTTAGAACTCTGCATTGTACCTTTCCTCTGTTACTCCTCCAAGAAACATATGAATAAATTGACAACTGGGTGTTACCATTGTTTTGTCAAAGTGACAGGGTCCAATCAGTGCCAAAAGGATGACAGGGCTCCAGATGGCGACCAAAATGGTCGCCAATGCGACTTAGAATTTACAAATGGCGACAAGACTTTTTAGTCTTATCACCATTTGCGACTAGACCCGCCGCCGCAGCTCTGCAGGTGAATTCAGCGGCGGGCACAGGAAATGATAGTTCTCTGCCCCGGGGCGATGTTCTTCTCAGCAGAGCAGTGGAGGAGGAGTCTCTCCCTCCCCCCTGTGCTGCCGCCGCCAATAAGAAAAGACAGGAGGAGGAGGGGAGGGGCTGTGGCCACTGCGCCACCAATGAAGATAACTGACCTGTTAATACAAATACAGGAGGCGGGTGCCAGAATCAAATAGCCTGCGATCAGCGGCAGTTAACCCTTCAGGTTAACTGCAGCTAATCGCAGCTCCCTGTCATAGAGGTCGGGTGCCGGCTATTTTATTCCAACACTCCCCTCCTGTATTTGTATAAACAGGTCTCTGGCGAAAAACAGATGGTGACAGGTCCTGTTCAAAAAGGACTCGTCAGTATACCTAATACATCCGTTTTAGTAAATACTTGTGTCTCCCATCACATAAATCTGGAGCAGCTTTACTTGGAACTCTGTTGTTCCATTCCTATGTTACTCCTCATGGAAATAAATGAATAAAAGTTGGTTTGCCCTCATTCCACTAGTCCAGGGATCAGCAACCTTCGGTACGCCAGCTGTTGTGAAACTACAATTCCCACCATGCTCCATTCATTTATTTGAGAGTTCTTAGAAGAGCAGAACAAGTATGCATGCTGGGAGTTGTAGTTGCACAACAGCTGGCATGCTGGAGGTCAATAAGACCTTACTATTACTGCACAATTTCATTACACAGAAACAAACCATAAGAGCAGCAATAACGGCAAATTTTAAATTTATTATTCATTACATTTCTAGGAGGAATAACAAAGGAATGGCACAATATCACATTACAAGATATTTTCCTGCTGAAATGCCGTTGTTTCCTGCTTTGTCTGAACAGGCATTTATTACATGACCATTATTAAATTCTTTAAATGTTAGGGCTGTTTCACACAAGCGGATCCCGCGTGTCATCCGCAGCGTGAAAGAGCCAAGCCCCGCTCTGGACAGCAGAGACACGTTGCAGTAACATGATTGATAATGCTCTTTGCCTCTCTGTGATCTTTTTACTACAAACTCACAGTGAAATAAAGTTGTCACTCTGATTTTGTAGTAAAAAGATCACAGATAGGCCATACATGCATCCCTTTCATCCCAGAGGAGCATGTATGTCCTATAAGTCTCCTCACGACGATTGAGGTGCTCTCTCCCCAAGGATAGATAGTACCTCCAATTCCTGACTTGGGCCTCTCACACAGTTAAAGGGGTTATCCCATCATAATGATCACTGTTAAATCGGTTAATGATTTGACAGTGATCATTTTTGTAAATATACTTGATTAACAAATTCCCACCGTTTAGGATAAAATTCATCCCCACTTACCTTATTGTTGTGACTCTGTCTCCCCTGGTTACGACCACCGCTCTTCTCCAAAATCCCGATGGCCACGATTGCGCAGAAGACTCCTTTTCTCCCGGCCGGGCCGCTCGCTGTCCTGAACACGCACGCTGCCGCGCATGCGCGACGGTGACTTCTTCCCGGCCAGAATAGTACAGAGCTGCGAACGCGTACGCCGGCTCTGTACTATACTGGCCAGAAATAAGTCGCCGTGGTGCATGCGCGGCGGCGGCGTGCGCGTTCAGTCCAGTGCGCGGCCCAGCCGGGAGAAGACTTCAATCAAGATGAAGCCCGCCCCCAGCCAAAATCCAGGAAGTGAACGCGCGGTGGCAGCAGGTAAGTATAAAAAGGCAAAGTGGGATAACCCCTTTAAGCCAGTACTCTCTGCTCTGCACTGATGAGATGCTGGCTTATTTATTATCCAAGTCATGTCTCAAGGCCAATTTAAAGGGTAAAACATTGACTTATAGGACAGCTGCCTTACATCAAGTGGCATTAGAGACAGAGCTCATGTGTGTCCCTTTCTTCCCTTATATTCAGTAACGGTACACTAGTTCTACAAGGAGCCACACTTACTGTCTGTCCGATGTGTTTTATTGAAGATGTTCTTCTCAAAAGCCTTCTGCTCCTTCACCGAGGGATAAGTCTCATCATAGTACTGTGGAGTTAATAGGATGTCAGTACAGTTCACAGTCTGCTTGTGTAGTCCACATTATTCCAAGTATTTACCCATAACCAATGGCCCTTAAAGAGGACCAGTCACCTTTTACGACATAGCTGTTTGAGCAACTACATCCTCCCTGCAATAACAATTCTGGAGCATCTATTGTTATGACTGTATGTTGTTCTATCCTTTTATTATTCCTGCTAGAAGTTTATGAATGAATTATTCGGTTTTAGTGAAGGTCCAGATGGGTGTTAGCAGTGGGGGAGGGGACTCTGCCTAGTCTGACACTATCCAATCCGTGTTGCCAGTATCAGGCTGTGTAGGGACCCCCCCCCATAAACTTCTAGCAGGAGTAATAAAGGAAATGGCACAACATAGATAAGAAAAGATTCTCCAAAACTGTTATTATGAGGGGTGTAAGTAGTTGCTAAAACAGACATGTCAGAAAAGGTGACAGGTCCTGCTTAATCTGAGAGTCCAGGACTGAGAAGACACTTTTGAAAAACAAAGATTGGGCAGGTTGGAACTGAACGGTCCAAACATATGGACAGATAAGCAGCAGCACGAGACCGGCACCACTTATCTACGCTGATCCTGCCCATTTAACCTCTTTGATTGGTCAGTAGTAACAATGGCATCTAAACCGATAGAGGGAAGGGGCTTCTAGTAACTCGGGTGGCGATGGGCTGACACAGCGACAGGAGCCTATAGAAAGGCCTCAGGTCTTCCATGTGGAGCACAGAGCCTACTAGGGTTATGGTCAAAGAAGGTGTCCACATTTCCAACAGTTCCATAAAAAAGTCAAGGGCTGCAGCAAGAAACCTATAGCGCTGGGGACCTAATGAAAGCCTCTTGCAGGTCAGCGATCAGTGTAATAAGCCTGTAACATGCACTGTGATACTTACCTTAGCAAACAGCCTCTCCCCGTCATTGTCTAATATAAGAACAGCTTTCACTGTGTACAGTGAAGGGTCCTGCCAAAAACAAAAATACATGGAAATCACTATCATTCGGTGCACAAACGGCTCATACTGAAGATCCTAGGTGAGAAGAAATCATATTTTAGGCTTTCACACTTGCGGCACGACGGATCCGAGAGGCTGTTCACCCTGTCGGATCTGTCCTTCCGCTGTTTCGCCGCTCCGTCCCCATTAACGGGGCGACGCTCCGGCGCAGTACGGCAGTGCACGGCGAAAGGCCGCCGGACTAAAAGTCCTGCATGTCCGACTTTTTAGTCCGGCGGCCTCTGACTGCGAACTACCGTACTGCGCCGGAGCGCCGCCCCGTCCCCATTATAGTCAATGGGGACGGAGCGGCGGTACGTCGGCACGGTGAAACAACGGAAGGACGGATCCGACAGGGTGAACAGCCTGTCGGATCCGTCCTGCCGTAAGTGTGAAAGAGCCCTTACATGGGTATGGAAGGTAGAATATTTTTATTGTTTTGAAAAATAAGTGTTTCCAACATAATACAGAGTGTCTATAAAATGTCGACACATGGTGCAATCTGTCCCCAGAAAATTCATGGAGAAACCTGTATCAATGGGGAGATTTATCAAACTGGTGTAAAGTAGAACTGGCTTAGTTGCCCATAGCAACCAATCAGATTCCACCAATGTGATTGGTTGCTGTGTTTCCTTTACATCCGTCTCTCCCCCGCTGTCTTGTAGGGCTAGTGCAGCTAAATGTAATGTCAACTTTTACTTAACCAGCCGTACTTTTGGACCATATGCAAATGAGTCGTTAAGTGCACTGAGGGTGGGCTCAAGCCTTGCTCCTTCTCCGTAACTGACAGGGCCAGATTCCTGCATAGTCACCTGGCTCTGTCCTTCAAGGAGAGGGAGGGGCTAATAGTGGAAGCAGGAGGAATAAGGGTGCACAGAGCGGCTTGGGGCCACCCTCAGTGCACTTAACTGGTCATTTCCATATGCATCAACAGCACTTTTCCTCCAAAATGAAGCAACAGGTCACTAAGTGAAAGGCCTCATTACATTCAGCCGAGCTAGCCCTACAGCACATTGAGTCTGTTTTATCAGTGGATTTCCTGGTGACAGGCTCCCTTTAAGAAATGGATAAGAAAGAATGAAGAGATAGAGAAGAGGAGCCTGAGGCAGGAGAGTCACACAGGAGTGGAGAAGGAACTGCCCCCGCAGCCGGCGCCTCTTCTTGGCGGGTCATCCTGTAGTTGCCCCAGAGCCCTCGAGACAAAGTTCTGTGATGCACTGACTTCCACATACTCACAGCCTGAGTGTATAACAGAACTTCACCTCAAACGCAGACTGTCTTTAGGGTCAGTAGATCGGGGTTCACTTCTTGGTTTACCACAATGAAGGGTTAGATTAATGACATGAATAGCTCCAAGTGCCCCGTATCACAGAGAGATCCTCCCCTAATTTGTTGTCCTCTATATGCCCCCTACACTTCTCCCACAGACACGTGCAGGAGGGGAGGGAAGAGACTCCTACACACCGCTCCTTTCTGCATCCAGAACACTGGCTGAACATCCTCTAGGCATCCATACTTCTTCCCGGTGTGATATTCAGAAGGGCACACAGCATCCTAAACTATGGAGCAGGTGGTGGAGAACCATTCTGGGCACTGAACTGAATCCAATGAGTCAATAAGCAATATGTGACAGAGACGGACGTGGGGACATTAGTGTAATGTCAATGTGCTGTGCAACTTTCTGTTCTGTCTTTCTAGAAAATACTAGAACATGAAGGGGCCGTCCACTTTTTAAATCCCTCTCATCCCCCAGCAGCACCTATGAGGAGAGGTATACTCACCCTGCTCCCCATGGACTGCTAAAGGGCATAGGGATTCTTACAGGCCAGGCCAACTTGAAGGTTTCTACAAGAACCTCAAAGGGGTTCTGCAGTTTGTTTTAACTGATTATCTATCCTCTGGATAGATCATCAGCATCTGATCGGCAGGGGTCCGACACCCGGGACCCCCACCGATCAGCTGTTTGAAAAGGCAGCAGCGCTCCAGCAGTGCCGCAGCCTTCTCACTGTTTACCGCTGGCCCAGTGACGTCACGACTAGTATCAACTGACCTGTGCACGGCTAAGCAACATTCAATTCAAGTGAACAGAGCTTAGCTGCGCCCAGGCCACTGTTACTAGTCGTGATGTCACTGGGCCAACGGTAAACAGCGAGAAAGCCGCGGCGCAGCTGGAGCGCCGCTGCCTTCTTAAACAGCTGATCAGCAGGGGCCCCGGGTGTCGGACCCCCGCCGATCAGATGGATAGATCATCAGTTAAAACAAACTGTAGAACCCCTTTAAATGGGTTGTCTGAGATTTTCATACCGACGGCCTTTGCTCAGTATTGTTTAATATCGGATCGGTAGGGCGGTGACAAGTTCTGGTGAACATTGTGGCCTCTTCCTAGGCCCATGACCTCATGGTCATCAGTCACAAGACTTAGACACAACTTGGTCCCATTCAAGAGAATGGGGTTGAGCTGTCTGCTAAAAAGACAGGATCCTGAACAGAAACTGAATGCACTCCATCAGAGTCAGCGGAGTCTGTTCAGCTCTGTACATCTCACTTACCTGCCCGATCCAGCACCTTCGTTATTTTCATTGTTCTGCTCATCTAATGGAGCAGAACAACAGAAATAAAATGTGGTAGTGTGAACGTGCCCCAAGAGGTTGGGATTTATGCAAGGGAACTATCACTAGTCTAAATAACAGCAGGTAATTATAGCGAAGTGATAAAGTACAGTCTAATAGAGTGGATCTCCCCTGTTCTTTATGGCAGGTCAGTCATAAAAGTGACAGCTCCCCTGACAGAACCAGTAGGCCACAACAGCCCTCTGGGTATAGGTGGCATACAGCTGCACATAGGTCCATGGGAGCTACAGGCAGGGTCCCATTAGCACTGGCTAATGTCACAGACGCATATGACCTGTAACATGGGAGTGAGCTAGCACCATGGAGAATGACTAGCTTCGGACTGTGCTGTCACTTCCATCCTAAGTACTGCAGAAAGGCCTGAGAACCAGAGCAGGGCACAGGCCTTCCTGTCACTGCACCTCACTGCCCTCCACATGCACAGGGCAACTTCAGAACAGCAGTGCCAGGGGCATGCCCCTCCTCTTCTTGACACACACTGGAGGCTGCAGTGCCTATACACCATGGATAAACACACACACTGTAGAGATGATACCTGGTGCCCCTCTACCCACAGCACCCCTCACCACAGGAGAAGAGCAGCTAACTCACTGGGCTCATTCTGAGCAGCAGCTAGGACTAGAGGGCGAGCGCAGCACCCAATGAGAGTGGGCAGCACCCAATGAGAGAGCTGCCTTGTGCAGATGGTGTGCTGCAGCTTTAGGTCAGCAGCCCGCTCAACCCAACCAATAACAAAGCTCATTTAACTTTTTAGGGAGTAAAAGCGCCTGTACAGGCGTCTATGATACTTGTACAGGCGTTATTGCGAGCTCTGATGGAGACAGACCTGCCCATGAGTCGGACAGCTCTCAATTCTCTGCCAAGATGTGACAGACGCCATACCAGGTACTGCATCTGCATACATTGCAAGATATTAGAAACAGTGAGAAGCAACTTTTCATCACTGCAAAGGTTTTTGTCTGGGTCTATGGGGTAGCCGGCAATGCTGGATCTGGTGAACTCTGGCAGCTGCTAGATTAGGCTACCAGTGATGTGGATGTAGCCTTACATGTATACTAATATTGGCCACATCTGCCTAGAGGTGTACCAACAGAGGCTGCAGAACTGTCATGTGTTCATCATTCAGAAGTCTAGGAGAAATGCATAAAAAATCTGTATACATTATGCAAAAACACCACAATGTCCCCCGATAAACACAAAGCCATCAACGGCAGGATAAGCAGAGTAAAATTCCTTTATTGTACAGTTGGAATAAAACATGGCATCCTAGGGTCTTACAGGATAGGGGACATGTGTCTAATTGGTAGGGATCCCACCCCTGGAGATCCCGAAAATGGGACCTATGTCCCCTCCATCAGAGGTTGCAATAACGCCTGTACAAGCATCATAGACGTCTGTTCGGGCCATTTTACTCCCTTAAAAAAAGACCTGCGAGTATCATTACACATGGTCTTTTTTTTCTAGTCCAGAGCGCTCTATCAGCAGCCTGCCAGCAACAGCCCAAGGAAGCCCCGCCCTTCTTCTGAGAAGGGCGGGGCTTCCCATGTACATAGAATAAAAAGAAGAATTTCTATACAATGCAGCCGAACCGCATTTTACTGAAGGGACCAGCCACATCTAAGAACTTATCTGGGTTTATATCAAATGCTTCACAAACATGGGTTAATCCCCAAAATTAGGTAAAAAAGTGTTTTTCTTAGGATAATGACACATGAACCAATTATCATTACCCATAATAATGACAGGGGCATTTCAATTGATCTATAAGGTTACCACGTGTGCAAAAATATATCCAAGAATCTCCCAAAATATTCCTAATTAACCCCTTAGTGACCAAGCACATTTTTTAAAAATTGCATTACAAGAGCTAGAACTTTATTTTTTTTCATAAATGTACTTGTATGAGGTTTTATTTTTTGAAAGACAAGTTATAGTTTTTAATGCACAATTTTAAGTACATGTAATGATTGATTAAAGCCAGCTGTTTAGCTAAAACCCCCTTTTGTTTACGTCAGTAAAAATACGTATGGGTGGTCACTAAGGGGTTAATCTCTTTGTCATGTGATACAAGATCAATGTGGCGGTTTTCAGTTGTAGGTGACTACATACACAGATGTGCTTGTTTTTTTACACAGATTTATACATTGCAACAATGTAAAAACATGGAATCAATAACAAGAAAGGGTTAAAAGGGGTTTGTCCAAGTTATTTTTACTGATGACCTATCCTCAGGATAGGTCATCAATATCAGATTGGTGGGGGTCGGACACCTGGTACCCCTGCCATTCAGCTGGTTGAAGAGAAGGCCACGCTCTGTGCCAGCACTACTTTCCCTTCATTGTTTACCTGCTTGTTGTTGACATCGCAGCGGTGAGCAGCATAATTGCAAGCCGTCCCATCCACTTCTATGGGACCCTCATTCCTATATACAGCGGTCCCTCAAGTTACAATATTAATTGGTTCCAGGACGACCATTGTATGTTGAAACCATTGTAACTTGAGTAATCGGCTCCAAAGCCCCAAAATGTCATCCACTTCAAGAGAAAATTAATATTTAAGAAAATTAAGCAGATAAGTGAGACAGATACAACAAGTCCTTACATATAACATCCGGGAATACGGTAGCTTCTAACTAGCAACTAATCCGGCTATTTTACCAGAGATGTGACCTTGATTGGTACGATCTGAGTCTGAGGCATTGTATGTTGCATCTGGTTTCAACTTACGATGGCTCGGACAATACCATTGTATGTTGAACATATTGTATCCTGAGGCCATTGTATCTTGTGGGACCACTGTACTTGAATAGGAAGGAGCCCGCCCATTGAGGATAGGTCATCAATAGCAAGAAGTGGACAATCCCTCTAAGGCAGGGCTGGCCAACCTGCGGCTCTCCAGCTGTTGCAAAACTACAACTCCCAGCATGCTCAGACAGCCTACAGGTATCAGTCTACACTACAGCATGGCATGGTGGGAATTGTAGTTTTACAACAGCTGGAGAGCCGCAGGTTGGCCAGTCCTGCTCTAAGGCCTCATGCACACGACCGTATGTATTTTGTGGTCCGCAAAACATGGATCTGCAAAAAAACACTGATGACATCCATGTGCATTCCGTATTTTGAGGAACGGAACAGCTGGCCCCTGATAGAACATGTCCTATTATTGTCTGTTCTATTTTTTTGCAGAACGGAAATATGGACATACGAAAGCAGAATGCACACGGAGTAACTTCCATTTTTTTTTGCTGACTCTGAAATTAATGGCTCCACACACGGCCCGTAAAATCCGCAAAAAAAAAAAAAAGGAACAGACTGAAAGAAAATACGTTCTAGTGCATGAGCCCTAAGACTGGCTTTTTACGCCGATCTTAGATTCCCCCCTGTACGGCCATTACAGTCATCTAATTTATGACGAGGTGTGTGCCTCGTCATAAATTAGACACATCTAAGGCAGTCCTTGCGCCTGGCTGAAGTAGTGTTACGCCAACAATTATGCCTGTTTGCAGGTATAGATATTAGTAGATTAGTTGCGTTCTCCAGATTTTCAGTTGAGTTCTCCTCGGCTTCAGATAAATTCACATATAATTATTGCTATGTTTGAATAAGAGTGGTTTTGATGGGAGAGCATGGCTAAGATTTGTTTGGAAAATGTGTTAGCCAGCTTTCCCATCTTTTTTACATTTATGTCCGTTACCAATTTGCCACGCAAAAGCTTGCTCAGCTATGTAATTTTTCGACACTATAGAAATAATATCATTTATTTCCGGTGTGATTTTTGTTTTCCAAAGTTTTGCTATCAAGAGTCTGGTAGCTATTGTGATATGGCAAATTGGAGATCTCCAATCCGGTGAGAGGTTTTCAAGTCCTATGTTTAATAGGAATAATTCTGGTGTAAGGATGCAGATCCTGAGACCACAGTAATAGCATTAAAGGAGCCTTTGACTCACTGCTAAAGACAACATCTAAGGGCTCTTTCACACCTGCGTTCTTTTCTTCCAGCATAGAGTTCCGTCGTCGGGGCTCTATGCCGGAAGAATCCTGATCAGTTTTATCCCCATGCATTCTGAATGGAGTGAACTCCGTTCAGGATGCATCAGGATGTCTTCAGTTCCGGAACGGAACGTTTTTTGCCCGGAGAAAATACCGCAGTATGCTGCGCTTTTTGCTCCGGCCAAAAATCCTGAAGACTTGCCGCAAGGCCGGATCCGGAATGAATGCCCATTGAAAGGCATTGATCCGGATCCGGCCTTAAGCTAAACGTCGTTTCGGCGCATTGCCGGATGCGACGTTTAGCTTTTTCTCAATGGTTACCATGGCTGCCGGGACGCTAAAGTCCTTGCAGCCATGGTAAAGTGTAGCGGGGAGCGGAGGAGCAGGGCGCCCCAAGCGCATGGATCACGTGATCGCATGGCACGTCATCCATGCGCATGGGGCGCTCTGACGTCACTCTGGAGCGCCCCGGGAGCCGCACGGACTGTAAGTATACCGCTCCCCCGCTCCTACTATGGCAACCAGGACTTTAATAGCGTCCTGGGTGCCATAGTAACACTGAAAGCATTTTGAAGACGGATCCGTCTTCAAATGCTTTCAGTACACTTGCGTTTTTCCGGATCCGGCGTGTAATTCCGGCAAGTGGAGTACACGCCGGATCCGGACAACACAAGTGTGAAAGAGGCCTTAGAGCTTATCATAAAAAACTGCCTCACCCATACTTGAAAACAGAAGTACGCTCATTCCTACTTATAACAGCTTTCCTTAATGTCCCCTGTCCCTTTCCACTGCTCCCTTAAAAGACCGTTGCTATGGCTTGTCTGTCTTCCCTTTAGTATAAACAGAAGAGGGAGGGGCGGTCCGTCACACTGCACGGCTGCATTAGTCTTCAGAGTGAGGAGGTGTGTCTCTCAGTAATCCAATCTGATTGGCTGGCAGGAAGCTGTTGGCTACAGAAAGTGTGTACGGGAAGTGAGGGAAAGCAGTCTTGGCCTCAGAACTGGCAGATGAGCCATCCCGAGAAGATCCTCATATTGTAAGGGTTAAAACAGTCATAACTAAGAGTAAACTTGTGACGATTTCTTTTTTTACTAAAATAGTCTCAAGTCCCTTAATAAATAATCCCTACTGACTGTGTGAAAGCAGCCTAGGCAACAAGAAAACATCAAGGAGTCAATGAGAAAAAAATATTTTTTTCTTAAAGGGGTTTCTAGGATTAGAAAGGCATGGCTGCTTTCTTCTAAAACCGCATGCTAGGCCTCGTTCACATCGCCGTTTGGGAGATCCATCTGCCGGATTTGGCACAAATGCTGGCTGCATGCAACCATTTTTATCCAGCTGAAAACTGGCATTTATGCCGGAAAATCAGCCGGATCACCGGAGGATCCAGCAGGCTGCCCTGTGCTGGAACAACCTGCAGCGTCTGAAAACAGATGTGAATGAGGCCCAAGTAAAACTGCTCCAGTATTTTCAATCGCTCTCTGTAAGTACGTAGCTTCACTACTGCCCTTCCAGGACCTGTCGCACAAGTATAATACAATTCAGCATTTCAATGACTCTAGGAGGCATTTCATAAGCCATATTCACACTGAAGCAGATTCACTCTGAAATTCACATCATATACTAGGAGAGTCCGCATCCCATGCTTGTGAGGTCTCTACAATGCAATGCATGGGAAGATTTCTGTGTTGCTTTCCGGCTACGCAATGGAAAAAAAAAAAAAACCTTCAGGCAGAAATGTGGAGGATTAGCTCCACTGAATACAATGGGAGCAATCCTTATGCTAACCTGCTGCGGAACTCCTAAACATCCAAAACACATGGCAAATTTAAAGGGCTTGTCAGACCCCCAAACAAAATTAATAGCTGGTTAAACTAGGTTACAAATTATGAAAGAAGGACACTCGCCTGTTGCAAGCAGCTCCGTGCCAGAGAAGAGGGTCCCATCCCGGCTGCTTCTGGTGCCACGTGGACTAGAATTGTGACTTCCTGTCGTGGTCAGGTGCACCAATGCAGCCAGTCACTGACCTCAGCGGTGATGTAACTCACAGCAGTGAACGCGTCCACGGATGGGACGTCACACTTCCGGCCCACAGGGGACCAAAAGCAGCAGGGATGGGACCCTCGGTGCTGGAACAGAGCTGCTGCGAGTGGCTTTTTTTATTTTAAAAACATTTCAGCTGTTAGGAGTCGGGCCAGTTTTCCCATACTGATGACCTGATCAATTTGAGATCACCGAGCGTCCAAACTCCAGCACCCCCAGGGGTGCTTAGGAAGAGTTCACATCACCATTTCATTTTCTGTTCTTCTGATCCGTCAAAAGAACATAATAGCACTTTTGTTTCCATAAAAAAAAAAAATGATCTCAGACGGAAATGGCTCAAATGATGGCCAACTGATGCAACAGGATCCAGATTTATTTATTTTGTTACAGGAACCAGTTTTTTTCCCCCTCTTCTTCTGACGGATCAGAAGAACGGAAAATGAGATTGAGATGTGAACTCTCCCTTAATAGAACCTGAATGGAGCGGGGGAGCTGTAATTACACTGCAGCTATGTTGACAGCGAGCAGGTAAACAGTGGAGAGAACGCAGCGCCTGCATGACAGCATTGCTGGTAGTACGAATGTGAAATGTAGGTGACAGACTCCTTTAAAAAGTGACAAAATAGGGCTTTTGCTAGTCTTTGGGTTTATCGGCGCAAATATTAGCATTTTTACACCACTCCAGCTTTGAAAAGTGGGCATGGGAGTGGTTAGCTATGCTAATTAGTTTCACTCCAGACTTAGGCCTCTTTCACACTTGCGTTGTCCGGATCCGGCGTGTACTCCACTTGCCGGAATTATACGCCGGATCCGGAAAAACGCAAGTGTACTGAAAGCATTTGAAGACGGATCCGTCTTCAAAATGCTTTCAGTGTTACTATGGCACCCAGGACGCTATTAAAGTCCTGGTTGCCATAGTAGTAGTGGGGAGCGGCATACTTACCATCCGTGCGGCTCCTGGGGCGCTCCAGAATGACGTCAGAGCGCCCTGTGCGCATGGATGACGTGTACATGTGATCACGTGATCCATGCGCTTGGGGCGCCCTGACGTCACTCTGGAGCGCCCCGGGAGCCGCACGGACGGTAAGTATGCTGCTCCCCGCTCCCCACTACACTTTACCATGGCTGCCAGGACTTTAGCGTCCCGGCAGCCATGGTAACCATTGAGAAAAAGCTAAACGTCGCATCCGGCAATGCGCCGAAACGACGTTTAGCTTAAAGGGAACCTGTCACCGGGATTTTGTGTATAGAGCTGAGGACATGGGTTGCTAGATGGCCGCTAGCACATCCGCAATACCCAGTCCCCATAGCTCTGTGTGCTTTTATTGTGTAAAAAAAAAGATTTGATACATATGCAAATTAACCTGAGATGAGTCCTGTATGTGAGATGAGTCAGGGACAGGACTCATCTCAGGTTAATTTGCATATGTATCAAATCGTTTTTTTTTACACAATAAAAGCACACAGAGCTATGGGGACTGGATATTGCGGATGTGCTAGCAGCCATCTAGCAACCCATGTCCTCAGCTCTATACCCAAAATCCCGGTGACAGGTTCCCTTTAACCCCTTAAGGACACAGGGCGTACCGGTACGCCCTATTTCCCGAGTCCTTAAGGACCAAGGGCGTACCGGTACGTCCTGACTTAAAATCGGCATTCCGGCGCCGCGGGGGTTAATCGGAACGGGATTTCGGCTGAAATCATTCAGCCGGCATCCCGTAACAACGCCGGGGGGGGGTCATTTGACCCCCCCGTATCGGCGATCGCAGAAAACCGCAGGTCAATTCAGACCTGCGGTTTTCTGCGTTTCCGGTCCATTCGGGTGTCCGGTGACCCGATGAACCGGAAAAAGACTGCGATCGGTGGCGTAATTATACACCACCAATCGCAGTCCGAGGATTTGAGGAGGCGGTGCTGGCCCTGGTGCTGAACACTGCTGTCCAGGGTGCTGATTGGTGCAGGGGAGAGAGGCGCGAGATTCAAACTTCCTGCGCTCCTCTCTCCCCTCCTCTTCCTGTTCTGCACGAGCACCCGGCAGCATCGTCCAGCACCAGCTCCTGTGTCCCCCTAATCGCCATCCATCACCCTCCTGCACCCATCGCCACCCAGGTAGGTTAGGGTCAGTGAGGGAGAGGCATCGTTAGGCAGGGAAAGAAGGGAAAAGTTAGTTAGGAAAAAAAAAAAAAAAAAAAAAAAATTTTTAACTTTTACACAAAACTTTTTTTGATCCATCTATCAGACCCCAGACCCCCCCCTGCCACTTGCCCCCCCCTACCAGCCCCCCACCACCACCAGCCCCCCACCCCCTCCACCCATCACCCCACCACTCCCCCCAACCCCCCCCCCCCCACCACCACCACTAGCCCCCTCACCACCACTTTTTTTTCTGCGTTCGCTGACTGGTCGGCACTTTTTAGCGTCCGTCCACTGTTAGCGCATCGCCTGCCCCACCGCTGATCAGCGTTGTACCGCTAATCAGCAACTTTTTTTTTTTCCTAACACTTGCCCTTTTTTCCTTTTTTTAGTACGCGAACACCCGTTGCCCCCACACACACGCACATATAATAAAGTTTTACACACACGCACACCTACACGCACACACACCCATGGCCCGCCGGGTGTTCTCGGCCGAGGAGGCATATGCCCAGATTGCCTCCGACTCCGAGAGCCCCAGTGAGGATGAGGATGACCCCACATTCCTCTTATCAGCATCCTCCTCATCATCATCATCGGATGACGATGAGCCACCAAGGCGGCGGAGACGCCACCAGGCGGAGCCAGGGGCCGCACATGCTAGGGATCCTGTGGCCCACCCTAGTACGAGCCGCCCTGGGGTTCGTACTGGTTTCCCGGCCCACCAAATAAGTTCACCGGAGACCCCTGCCGATGAACTTAGCTGGTGTCCCCCAGTGGACTTTGAGCCTGAGATTCCGGATTTCGCTGGCAATCCTGGAATCCAGATTCCCACAGTGGGGTTTACTGAAATTGACTATTTTAGTTTTTTTTTCAGTAACCCACTGGTGAATTTGATGGTGGAGCAGACGAATCTGTACGCCCAACAGTTCGTCGCTCAAAACCCAGGCTCAGTTTTGGCTAGACCCGGTGGCTGGACGCCGGTCAGTGCAGCCGAAATGAGGACATTTTGGGGCCTCGTGCTGCATATGGGTCTAGTCCAAAAACCCAGTGTCAGGCAATACTGGAGTGGGGACGTCCTGTACCAGACCCCACTGTACAGTATGGTCATGACACGCTCCCGGTTTGAGGCCATCCGGAAATGTCTGCATTATTCCGATAATGCAGCATGTCCACCCCGAGGTGATCCTGCCTATGACCGGCTGTATAAGATACGGCCTGTCATCGATCACTTTGGGGCCACATTTCAGCAGGCCTACGTACCTGGAAGGGAGGTCGCGGTTGATGAGTCGCTCATTGCGTTCAAGGGGAGACTCAGTTTCCGCCAATATATTCCCACAAAGCGAGCGAGGTATGGCGTGAAGCTATACAAAATTTGTGAGAGTACCTCAGGGTACACTTACAAATTTCGTGTGTACGAGGGGCGAGATTCCCGTATTCAACCCCCAGAATGTCCCCCCACTCTGGGTGTTAGCGGGAAACTCGTGTGGGACCTTATGTACCCACTGCTGGATAATGGTTACCACTTGTACGTGGATAACTTTTATACCAGCATTCCCTTGTTCAGGTCCCTTGCCGCCAGATCTACGTTCGCTTGTGGGACCGTGCGGAAAAATCAGCGCGGCCTCCCTGCCTACCCCCTCCAGGTACCTATCCCCAGGGGTGAGACCCGTGCACTTACCAGTGGAAACCTGTTGCTGGTCAGGTATAAGGACAAGAGGGATGTCCTTATGCTGTCCACAATCCACGGTAACGGCACCACCCCAGTCCCTGTGCGAGGTACCGCGGCAACGGTCCTCAAGCCCGATTGTATCGTCGACTACAATCGGTATATGGGAGGAGTTGATCTCTCGGATCAAGTCCTCACGCCATATAACGCCATGCGCAAAACCCGGGCATGGTACAAAAAAGTTGCGGTCTACTTGGTGCAGGTTGCCATGTACAACTCTTTTGTACTATCCCGAAGCGCTGGCAGCACAGGGACATTCCTCCAATTCTATGAGGCAGTCCTCAAGGACCTGATCTTTTCGGACCGGGAAAGAGCAGGCCGGAGTACCTCGGGAACTGGAGGCGCCCGGATCGTCCCTGGCCAACACTTTCCAGGTGTGGTCCCCCATACTGGAAAGAAGGGACGAACCCAAAAGAAATGCAGAGTGTGTCGCAGGAGGGGGATACGGAAGGACACCACCACTCAGTGCGACACGTGCCCCGATCATCCGGGCCTCTGCGTTATCGATTGCTTCAGGGAGTATCACACTTCCATGGAGTACTAAATTTTTATAATCCCCAACAGTTCACTAGAGAACATAAAACACTATGGCTCTCAGACTTTGGAGACACGAAAACTATTTTTCTTTCCCCCAAAAATATTAGTTTTAGTGCAGGCATCCTCAAACTGCGGCCCTCCAGATGTTGTAAAACTATAACTCCCAGCATGCCCAGACAACCTACAGCCATCAGCAGGGCATGGTGGGAATTGTAGTTTTACAACATCTGGAGGGCCGCAGTTTTAGGATGCCTGCTTAGTGTCTCCAAAGTCTGAGAGCCATACATATTGGGCATCGTCGCGTGCGTAAAAGTCGTCGCTATAAAAATAACTTTTGACCAAACGCCTCGGATGAACGGTGTTAAAAATATAAAATAAAAACGGTGCCAAAACACCTATTTTTGGGCAAAATTTCAATTTAAATCCATTTTGCCGGTAATAAAGCAAGGGTTAACAGCCAAACAAAACTAAATATTTATTGCCCCGATTCTGTCGTTTGCAGAAACACCCCATATGTGGTCGTAAATGGCTATATAGCCGCACGGCAGGGCATAGAACGAAGGGAACGCCATACGGTTTCTGGAAGGCAGATTTTGATGGACAGTTTTTTTTTTGACACCATGTCCCATTAGAAGCCCCCCCTGATGTAGCCTAGACTAGAAACTCCAAAAAAGTGACCCCATCTAAGAAACTACACCCCTCAAGGTATTCAAAAGTTACTTTACAAACTATGTTAACCCTTTAGGTGTTCCACAAAACTAAATAGCGAATGTAGAAACAATTTTAGATTTTAATTTTTTTGTTACATTGCCTCAAAAAAGAGTAATATAGAGCAACCAAATATCAAATTTACCCCAAAAATAGTCCCAAAACAACAACCACCTTATCCCGTAGTTTCCTAGATGGGGTCACTTTTATGGAGTTTCTACTCTAGGGGTGCATCAGGGGGCTTGAAAGGGTACATGGTGTAA
The DNA here is from genome assembly GCF_014858855.1 of Bufo gargarizans. Lineage (NCBI taxonomy): Eukaryota > Metazoa > Chordata > Amphibia > Anura > Bufonidae > Bufo > Bufo gargarizans. The sequence continues at coordinate 82,558 of NW_025334188.1, read as the reverse complement.
ATAAACCAGTCCAGCAAAATCTGCCTTCCAAAAACCATATGGCGTTCCCCTTCTTCTATGTCCTGCCGTTTAGCCAAATAGTAGTTTACCACCACATATGGGGTGTTGCTGCAAACTACAGAATCAGGGCAACCCATTTTGAGTGTTGTTTGGCAGTTAACCCTTGTTTTACTCCTAGAAAAAATTGATTATATTGGAAAATTTTCCAAAAAATTGAAATTTCATAATTGTTTCTCCATCTGCCATTAACTCTTGTGGAACACCTAAAGGGTTAACAAAGTTTGTAAACCCAGTTTTGAATACCTTGAGGGGTGTACTTTCTTAGATGGAGTCACTTTTTTGAAATTTCTATTCTAGGGGTGCAACAGGGGGCTTCAAATGGGACATGGTATAAACAAAACCAGTCCTGCAAAATCTGCCTTCCAAAACCCATATGGTGTTCCCCTCCTTCTATGTGCTCCCGTTCGGCCAAATAGTAGTTTACGACCACATATGGGGTGTTTCTGTAAACTACAGAATCAGGGCAACCCATTTTGAGTGTTGTTTGGCAGTTAACCCTTGTTTTACCCCTAGAAAAAATTGATTATATTGGAAAATTTTCCAAAAAATTGAAATTTCATAATTGTTTCTCCATCTGCCATTAACTCTTGTGGAACACCTAAAGGGTTAACAAAGTTTGTAAACCCAGTTTTGAATACCTTGAGGGGTGTACTTTCTTAGATGGAGTCACTTTTTTGAAATTTCTATTCTAGGGGTGCAACAGGGGGCTTCAAATGGGACATGGTATAAACAAAACCAGTCCTGCAAAATCTGCCTTCCAAAACCCATATGGTGTTCCCCTCCTTCTATGTGCTACCGTTCGGCCAAACAGTAGTTTACGACCACATATGGGGTGTTTTTGCAAACTACAGAATCAGGGCAACCCATTTTGAGTGTTGTTTGGCAGTTAACCCTTATTTTACTCCTGGAAAAAATTTATTATATTGGAAAATTTTCCAAAAAATAGAAATTTCAAAATTGTTTCTCCATCTGCCATTAACTCTTGTGGAACACCTAAAGGGTTAATAAAGTTTGAAAAAACAGTTTTGAATACCTTGAGGGGTGTAGTTTCTAGAATGGGGTCATTTTTGGGAGGTTTCTATTATCTAAGCCTCACAATATGACTTCAAACCTGAACTGGTCCATAAAAAGTGGGATTTTGAAGATTTCTCAAAAATTTCAAAATTTGCTTCTAAACTTCTAAGCCTTGTAACATCCCCAAAAAATAAAATATCATTCCCAAAATGCTACAAACATGAAGTAGACATATGGGGAATGTAAAGTCATCACAATTTTTGGGGGTATTACTATGTATTACAGAAGTAGAGAAACTGAAACTTTGAAATTTGCTAATTTTTCAAAATTTTTGGTAAAAAATGTATTTTTTTATGCAAAAAAAATAACTTTTTTGACCCAATTTTAGCAGTGTCATGAAGTACAATATGTGACGAAAAAACAATCTCAGAACGGCCTGGGTAAGTCAAAGCGTTTGAAAGTTATGAGCACTTAAAGTGACACTGGTCAGATTTGCAAAAAATGGCCCGGTCCTTAAGGTGAAAATGAGCCCGGTCCTTAAGGGGTTAAAGCCGGATCCGGATCAATGCCTTTCAATGGGCATTCATTCCGGATCCGGCCTTGCGGCAAGTGTTCCGGATTTTTGGCCGGAGCAAAAAGCGCAGCATGCTGCGCTATTTGCTGCGGCCAAAAAACGTTCCGTTCCGGAACGGAAGACATCCTGAAGGACGGACTGTCCATTCAGAATGCATTAGGAAAATCCTGATCGGTATTCTTCCGGCATAGAGCCCCGACGACGGAACTCTATGCCGGAAGACTATAACGCAGATGTGAAAGAGCCCTTATCACTGCTTCTGAAGATGCTCCAAATTTAACCAGCAACGTGTGACATTTGATAAATTTGGTACAAAGTTCACCAACACAGACTCAAGAAAAACGGACTTCAATTATTCCCTGCCACCGAGTCCAGGAACATAAGACACAGGGAGCCTCCACACTGGTATCTGTGGTCGCCGTGATCCTGTTACCAAGACCCAAACTACATATAGCACACATTTTGGACCACATAAGGTACAGCTGCCAACAGTCCCAAATTTGCAGGAACAGTACCTAAATTTCGGGGACAGTGGGGTCATTTGCTAAGACTGCTACACCTGCTTTTGGCATTAAAAAGTTGCAAGACCCCTTTCTGTAACTTTGGCCCCTGGCAAACTTACCAACCTTTCACGCCTGGAAACAGGAGCTGGCGTGGGTTTCACAGACTGAAAGGGGGCATCACCCCAGAGAAATGAATGTGTCCGAGGGAGAACCCTACAATCTCTCATATCTCAGGAGCGGGTACTGGGGCTGGCTAGAGTTCCCCTTTAGTCTCAGGTCTTCAGTGGGGATAAGTGGGAAGTTCTTTGAAGCACAAACATTTGGCCCCTGATTTGTCTTAAAGCTGGGACTACACTGTGCCAACAGCAGGGCACACTGGCACGGCAGGGCCCCACACAGGATGAACCCTCTTCCCACGACATCTATATAGGCTTGCTTGCTTGCATTCCATGCCTGCTGGTTTCTAGCTGTAAGGACTGGAGACATGCCAGCTGGTGACGGTGGGCACGGTCTGCCCCTCTGCCATACAGTCACACACCAACCCATCCAGACTCTGCGGCCTCACTCACCAGCAGCACCGCGTCCATCTTCCTCAGTCTTGCCGACGTGGAGCAAAACACGGATTGGCTACCACAGCTGTCAATCTGCACTATAGGCCCCGCCCTTCCGCAATTCTCATTGGATGCAGTCATTGAGAAACCGGAACAGCGCACCCCGAGCTCTCCTATTGGTCAACGTCTCCCTGCTCTGACAGAAAAATGCACGTCGCCTCCAATCTACAGGCGGAAGTTGTAGCCACTGGTGCGCTGGCTTACCAGTGGGCTTCTCTGATTGGCTGAGGTATCGGATAAACTCCGCCCATTACTTTGCTGTTACGTTCTCCTCCGGCTTCTCTGGGATTGGTCCGACGATTCCGCGAGGAAAGGAAGTTATTACGTGTGATTGGTCCAGAATGTAAACCAATGGAAATAGTTTTCTAGTTGCTATGGTAACTGAGCTGAAGACGTGGCTTCCGCAGTTAGGTTCCGGCTAATCTTGGCGTAATCGACATGGGTCACGTGGTCAGCAGCATTGCGTGGGCCGTGTTCAGACAGAAATTACTGTCCTCTGAAACAGGCTGCGGTTTCCAGGCAGAAAATCTACATCATATATATATATAGAGTAACAGCTAAAGGGTCCAAGGTTTTCACAAAGCCCATCCACCGGCTGCAGACATTTCTCTTGGCGCGGATTATGTAAAGGGCTTGTGTAGGAGCAGAAAGACCTGGATTTCTTCCAGAAACACCCGTCCATGGGCTGCGTCTGGCACTGCAGTTCAGCGCCATTTGCAGTGAATAGGATTGAGCTGTGGACAGGTGTGGCACGGTTTTTGGAAGAGAGCGGCCCTGTTTTTTTTTTTTTTGCTTATAGACAACCCCTTTAAATCTGCTGGAAGTCAATGGACAGCATCTCAGTAAGGAAACTTCCCTGGACCAGCCACCTGTATCTGTACCTTTAAGGCTCATCTCATGCACACGACCAGATGTATTTTGCAGTCTGCAAAACACAGATAAAAACCAGTGTCAGGCAACTGCTGCCAAGGCCAATAAGATAATGGGTTGCATCAGAAGGGGCATAGATGCCCGTGATCAGAACATAGTCCTACCACTTTACAAATCGCTAGTCAGACCACACATGGAGTACTGTGTACAGTTCTGGGCTCCTGTGAACAAGGCAGACATAGCAGAGCTGGAGAGGGTCCAGAGGAGGGCAACTAAAGTAATAACTGGAATGGGGCAACTACAGTACCCTGAAAGATTATCAAAATTAGGGTTATTCACTTTAGAAGAAAGACGACTGAGGGGAGATCTAATTACTATGTATAAATATATCAGGGGTCAGTACAGAGATCTATCCCGTCATCTATTTATCCCCAGGACTGTGACTGTGACGAGGGGACATCCTCTGCGTCTGGAGGAAAGGAGGTTTGTACACATTCATAGAGGAGGATTCTTTACGGTAAGAGCAGTGAGACCATGGAACTCTCTGCCTGAGGAGGTGGTGATGGTGAGTACAATAAAGGAATTCAAGAGGGGCCTGGATGTATTTCTGGAGCGTAATAATATTACAGGCTATAGCTACTAGAGAGGGGTCGTTGATCCAGGGAGTTATTCTGATTGGAGCCGGGAAGGAATTTTTTATTCCCCTAAAGTGGGGAAAATTTGCTTCTACCTCACAGGTTTCTTTTTGCCTTCCTCTGGATCAACTTGCAGGATGACAGACCGAACTGGATGGACAGATGTCTTTTTTCGGCCCTATGTACTATGTTACTATGTAATACCAAAATAAATAAAAACCTTTAAAAACATTTTTTTTTTCTTTTTGTCGCCATATTCTGACCCCTATATTTTTTTTATAGTTATGTGTATGGATTTCTGCAAGGGCTCATTTTTTTGCAGGGCGATCTGCACTTTTCATTAATACCATATTGGGTTGTGTATGCCTATTTGATCAATTTTAATTTATTTTTTGTAGGATGTGAAACGACCATAAAACGATGAATCGCCATTTTGACTCTTTGCTGTTTGCCGTATGGGATAAATGTTTTTAGATTTTAATAGTATGGGCATTTTTGCATGTGGCAATGTCCATGATGTGTATATTTTTTTTATTGTTAATGTATTAAAATTTTGGGGAAAGGGGGGATGGTTTGAATTTTTTATTTTTTTTTCAAAACAGACAGGGGCTCCATAGGCACTAATGTGGGGCAGCTTCAAATCACTGAGAAATACAGAGGCTGCTGCACACACATTCCAGCTCCCCAGATCCGTACCGGGGGGGGGAGAGCCGAAACACCCCTGGAAGTGTCCAGATGCTGTGGTCACGATTGACCCAGGTGTCTGAGGGGTTAAATGTCCACGATCGGCATTACTGCCGGTTGCAGATATTAGGCAAGTTTGCTGTTTAAAGTAGAAGGCACCTATGGCGCCTGTCACTCTTGCAAGTGGATGCCATCTTTACAGTCCTGCACAGCGCTGTATTGTTCTGGAGCATATGTTCTTATGACTTTATGTTGTGCTATTCTTGCTACAAGTTTATAAATCTAGGTACAGATGGGTATTGCTAGCTGGGGCGTGTCTGGCCTATGCGCACTCTCACAGTCCCAGCTGCCAAAGAGTTCAACACCTTTTCCTATAGTGTGCAAGCACGACCACCACTGCCGCATTAGGTCCCTTTCACACGAGCGTGATTTCCGCGCGGGTGCCATGCGTGACGTGAACGCATAGCACCCGCACTGAATCCTGACCCATTCATTTCAATAGGTCTGTGCACATGAACGTTGTTTTTCATGCATCAGTTCTGCGTTGCGTGAAAATCGCAGCATGTTCTATATTCTGCGTTTTTCACGCAGCCCTGGCCCCATAGAAGTGAATGGGGCTGCGTGAAAAACGCATTGCATCCGCAAGCAAGTGCGGGTGCGATGCGTTTTTCACTGATGGTTGCTAAGAGATGTTGTTTGTAAACATTCAGTTTTTTATCACGCGCGTGAAAAACGCATCAAAACGCATTGCACACACGTGGAAAAAACTGAACGCAATCGCAGACAAAACTGACTAAACTTGCTTGCAAAATAGTGCGAGTTTCACTGAACGCATCCGGACCTAATCCGTCACGCTCGTGTGAAAGGGGCCTTAAAGGGTGGTCGTAACCATGGAAACGAGCAGTGTACAGTGTGATGGAAAATGAATGAAGCCAAGCCAACAAAGGAAGCAATATGCACAACAACAATACATTAGTAAGTGCCTTGTATTAACTTTCTCTACATGATAAATGCCATTTGTTGACAACTCATTGAAGACCGAGCCAGTTTTGAAAATCTGACATTTTTCACTTTATATGGTAATAAGTCTGGAATGCTTTTACTTTTCCAAGCGATTCTGAGACTATTTTCGCATGACACATTGTACTTCAAGTCAGTGGTAAATTTGATTTATTTAAAAAAAAAATTTGCAAATTTACGGAAAAATTCATTGTTTTCTAATTTTTAATCACGAATAGTGATAACTCATAAAATAGTTATTACTTAACATTCCCCATGTGTCTACTTTATGTTGGCATAATTTTGTAAATGTCATTTTATTTTTTTAGGAAGTTTTTTAAGACTTTGAATTTTAGAAGCAATTTTGGAAAGGGTTAACAGTCAAACAAAACTACATATTTATTACCCTGATTCTGCATTTTACAGAAATACCCCATATGTGGTCGTAAACTGCTGTATGGGCACACGACAGGGCGCAGAAGTGAAAGAGCGCCCTAATGTTTTTGGAGGGCAGATTTCACTGGGATCATTTTAAGTTGCCATATCGCATTTGAAGATCCCCTGATCCACCCCTAGAGTAGAAACTCCCCAAAAATGACCCCGTTCTGGAAACTACGGGTTAAAGTGACAGTTTTATTGGTAGTATTTTGGGGTACATATGATTTTTGATCGCTCGATATTATGCTTTTTGTGAGGCAAGGTAACCACAAAATGGCTCTTGTGGCACTGTAAATATTCTTTGTTTTTTACGGAGTTCTCCTGACAGAATAGATTGTGTGTTATTTTTGTGTCTTCATTTTCTGAAAGCTACATTTCTTTTCATTTTCTGTGTAGGGGCTCTTTTTTTTTCCAGGAAGAGCTGATGTTTTTATTAGTACCATTTTTAGGTACATATGATTTTTTAAATCATTCAATATTACACTTTTTTGGGGCATGCTGCCCAAATTTTTTTTTTTTACTATTTTGGCCTTTTTTTTTTTTTTTTAACAGCGTTCACCTTATGGGGTAGATCATGTGATATTTTTATAGAGCAGGTCGTTATGGACGTGGTGATACTTAATATGTAATTTTTTTTAAAGAGGACCTTTCACTACTCTACAAACTAAAAACTAACTAGATCAGTGGGCAGAGCGGGCCCAGGGGTCCCCCTGCACTTACTAGTAAGTCTGGGCGCCGCTCCGTTCGCCCGGTATAGGCTCCGGTGTCTGCGCTCCCTCTGACTGATTTCTTGTAGGAGGCGTGTCCCTTGCTGCACTGCTGGCCAATCACAGCGCACAGCTCATAGCCTGCCCACAGATAGAGTTCGTTTTTAGTTTGTAGAGTAGTGAAAGGTCCTCTTTAAATTGACTAATGTTTTCATTTTCCAAAAGCCATATTTATTTTATTTTTTGGGCGATTGTCTTATGTAGGGGATAATTTTTTGCGGGATAAGGTAATGGTTTGATTGGTACTATTTTGGTATTACACTTTTTGTGATGTAAGGTAACAAAAATTGCTTTTTTGATACAGTTTGTATTTATTTTTTTACGACGTTCATCTGAGGGGGTAGATCATGTGACATTTTTATAGAGCCAGTCGGATTTGGCAATGCCTAATATGTCTGTTTTGATTTATTTTATTTTTTATTATACATGATTTTATGGTTTATGGTTTTTATTTCACTTTTTTATTTTTGTCCCACTGTGGGATTTCGACTTTTCAGGGTTTGATCCCTGGTTTAATGCAGTACTATACTTGCTGTATTGAACTGTCAGTGTCTTACAGTTCAATCACATGCCTGCAAGTGTTTTGCTGTCCGCAAATTGCAGATCTGCAAAACAGGGACCCTGTGATAGAAATGCCTATTCTTATCCGTAGCTGCGAACAAGAATAGGACATGCTCTATCTTTTTTGCAGGGCCGTGGAACGGAACTACGGATGCAGATAGCACACATCTTATGCGGCCCCATTGAAATGAATGGGTCCTCACCCGTTCTGCAAAATTGCGGAACAAATGTGGACCCATTCATACGGACGTGTGAATGGACCCTAAGACACTGACAGTTGACTAGGAGACCCAGCCTGGAGGTTGGATCTCCTGGGCTTCCGTGGCTGGCAGGCTCCGATGCCCATAGAAGGCACCAGGCTACCACAACGAATGAACAGCTCCACCAATCTCTGGTCTCAAACGTGACCACGGCATCTGAGCAGTCCAGATGTGGGAGGCGCTCTCCTGTGCCCATAACAGCATTCTGCGGCTGACATCAGAACCTGTTCCGGGTAGTAATAGCCTGAAGCCTTAAAGGGGTTGTCCCACTTTGCTTTTTTAATCTTATCAGCAGTAGATGTCCTGATAACTTCCTGGTTCTCAGGCAGTTGAGTGAAGGCCACGCCTCCTCATGACTCACCCTGCGTGCTCGTTCATGTGTATGAGGTCATCCACATGGAGCCGTATGTGAGGTCCCGCCCCCCCCCCAGTATAATAAACATTGAGTGCGGCCCCCCCCCCCCCAGTATAATATACATTTAGTGCGCCCCCCCCCCCAGTATAATATACATTCAGTGCGGCCGCCCCCCCCCCAGTATAATATACATTCAGTGCGGCCACCCCCCCCCCAGTATAATATACATTCAGTGCGGCCACCCCCCCCCCAGTATAATATACATTCAGTGCGGCCACCCCCCCCCCCCAGTATAATATACATTCAGTGCGGCCACCCCCCCCAGTATAATATACATTCAGTGCGGCCACCCCCCCCCCAGTATAATATACATTCAGTGCGGACCCCCCCAGTATAATATACATTGGTGGCGCAGTGGGAAGTGCCAATGAGGGTTAAAAAAATAAATAAAAAATTAACTCACCTCCTCCAATTGTTCGCGCAGCTGCCGGTCTCCTGTTCTATCTTTAGGACCTGTGAAAGGACCTTTGGTGACATCACTGTGGTCATCACATGGTACATCATATGATCCATCACCATGGTAATGGACCATGTGATTAGCTCAGTGACGTCACCAAAGGTCCTTTCACAGGTCCTAAAGATAGAACAGGAGACCGGCAGCTGCGCGAACAATTGGAGGAGGTGAGTTAATTTTTTATTTATTTTTTTAACCCTCATTGGCACTTCCCACTGCGCCACCAATGTATATTATACTGGGGGGGTCCGCACTGAATGTATATTATACTGGGGGGGGGGTGGCCGCACTGAATGTATATTATACTGGGGGGGGGGCGGCCGCACTGAATGTATATTATACTGGGGGGGGGGGGGTGGCCGCACTGAATGTATATTATACTGGGGGGGGGGGGGGTGGCCGCACTGAATGTATATTATACTGGGGGGGGGGGGCGCACTGCGCCACCAATGTTAATACAAATGCAGGAGGTGGGTGCCGGAGTGAAATAGCCGGCACCCGACCTCTATGATAGGGGGCTGCGATCAGCGGCAGTTAACCCCTAAGGTCCCGCTCCCTGTCATAGAGGTCGGGTGCCGGCTATTTGATTCCGGCACCCGCCTGCTGTATTTGCGCATGCGCGGGCGTGCGCGTACTTGTAGGAATGGAGAGGCGGCCCGAGTACTTGTTCAGCCGTTGTGCGCAGGCGCGGCACAGCGATGCGGCCGGACGAAAGAGGCCGTATCCATGGGATACAGAAAACAACAAAGGAATCGCTTTACATGATTTTTTGAATGAAAGGTAGCTTTTGGATAATAACATGGATAGGAAGATATGTTGTGTGGGGGTAAATAGATTAGATAAAACCTATTTTATGAAGTGGGACAACCCCTTTAAGCAAGCTACTAGAACATACCAATACAGTCCAGCAGGTGGCAGCACTGTATTGATATATTGTAAATGGAGTGTTGCATGATGGCTGTATAGCCAGCACAGAACACAGTGGGCAATCTAATGTTTGCCAGTTATAGTCACCCAGGGTGACAAAAAAAAGTTTTAAAAGTATAACAAGAATAAAAAAATACATAACCAATAAAAAAAAAACACGTCATGGGCATTGTCATGTGTGAAAACACCCGTACTATTAAAATATATTTTTGTCAGTTATAGGTATCAGAATATGGCGATGAAAAGAGTTTTTTTTTCTAAAGTTTTTTTTTTTCCCCCCAGTATTAAAAAGCAAGAAAAACTATACAAGTGTGGTATTGTTGTAATGGTACTGACCTGGAGAATGGGAACACATTAAAAAAAATATATAATATAAAAATATGGCACAATTGCATATTTTTTTCCAGTTACACCCAATTTTGAACTTTTTTTTCCAGCTCCCGACTACATCATATGTAATATTAAATGGTGCCATTAGAAAGTAAAATTTGTCCTGCAAAAAATAAGCCCCCATAAGGCTATGTGAACGGAAAAATAAAAACGTTATGATGCTGGGAATGTAGGGAATGATAAACAAAAACTGAAAATCGCAAGGTTCTCTTAGGGTTAAAGACCCCATTTCCGCTGTACATTTACAGCGGCAGTCAGGAAGGGGTTAAAATTGATACTATTACATGTAATCTATTTAATAAATCCTCCAATTACTCTCAGTTGATTTATTTATTTATTTTACAGATTGCGGCACAAAGCGCCACATCTGTTTTTTTTTTTTTTTTTCCTGAACGGAATAGCGCAGACATCTGCTTTCTCATCCAGTTAAAATAAACAGACAGGAACATAAAGTAGATGAAGTGGAAGCACTTTTCACATATATTTTTCTATAGAAGTCTATGTATCCATTAAATGCATCCATTTTTCTAATGTTTCTGAGTAAAAATGGATACGTTTAATGGAACAAAAACATGTGGAAGAGGCCTTTAAAGGGTTTGTGTCATCTGAGACATTGGTGGCATATCACTAGTATGGTCCTTTCTGTGACCCCCGTTTATGCCAGCGTGCTTTCCATTCATTTTTATGGGAGTTGGAAAAATATAAAAACTATTTTCAGCTGCCCCATAGAAATGAATCGAGGGCGGCCTACTTTAGGTTTGCATCATTTTGTAAATGTTATTTTATTTTTTTAGAACGTTTAAAGGCTTAGCATTCTAGAAGCAAATGTAAAAAATGTTTTAAGAAAATGTTTAAAACCACTTTTTTAAGGGCTAATTCAGTTATGAAGTCTAGGAAGCGCTTCAAACAACTACCTTCCCCCTTTACTGTATTAAAAAGATCGCTACACAGCGATCGCGAATGGACCCGAGACACGTGGGACGCCATTCATGTGACGTCACACCCACGTAGGACACCGAAGCAAATCATCTGAACGGCCAACACAGAGTCCAAAAAGGCGCGCTAACAGCCGCAACATACGAATCCACCGGAGAAGGTAAATTACAGTCAGGGTGCGGTCCTTTTCACAGTGTGGGACGCCACACAAGGCACAGCACCCCACTGACATATTAACATCTATAACCCTGCTAACACCATCAGTAACAGTGACTGGCTACCAGTTCATATGAGGGAAGCATTGCAAATAACAAGTATATTTACATATTAACTTATTTGCAAACTGACTGCATTGGAAACTATCTGAAACTCACTAACAGCCACTGAAGGTGGAGAAAACTGCAATGATCAATTCTGAACTGAATGATCAATTCATTTTTATTCTTCTTTTTTGCAACCTATTTACAGAAAACTACCCAGAAGTCCCCCTCTCCAGGATTTATCCTCTGGACACCCGGGACCCCTGCCGATTAGCTGTTTGAGAAGGTAGTGGCACTCCAGGAGCGCCGCGGCCTTCTCACTATTTACCGCAGGCCCAGTGATGTCACGACTAGTATTAACTGGCCTGGGCACGGCTGAGCTCCATTCAAGTGAACAGAGCTTAGCCGCAGGCCCAGTGACATCACAACTAGTATCAACTGGCCTGGGCGCTGCTAGGGTTGGGCAATATACCGGTGTTAACGATATACCGTGGTATTCAGAAATGGCGATATCAGCCGCCTGTGCCCATTGCCTGCCAGTTCTCACTGCAACCGCCCCCTCCTCGTTCCTACTTTACCTGGACTCCACCTACCCGAGAACTGGCACTCAGGCCACGCTACGGCCACCCTAAAGGCCCAAACTTTAGCAGCCAATGAGAGAGGAGAAAAGACAACAGCATCCTCACGGGCCAGCTGCGAGCCAGGCCTGTACCATTGTCCACAGCAGGGGAAAACACATGTGGACTAGGGTAATTAATAAACATGTCTCCTAGGTAATACCATATCCTATCTTACTTTATATTGGCAGGCTCGTCGGTTTTTGGCAGCAGCCCCTGCATATGGCAGTGCTAGCTCTAGCGTTGAGAAATAGCACCCAAAACAAAAATATACCACTTTACCATACAGTGTACTTTGTACAGTGCACATAGATAGGGATGTGCTAGACCCAAGGGGAATATACAGGTCATGAGTCCCACCAGTATAAGCCCCATACAGTATAATGTCTCCTTGTGGCCCCCATATAGTATAACATCTCCTTGTGGCCCCCATACAGTATAATTTCTCCTTGTGGCTGCCCCCATACAGTATGACGTCTCCTTGTGGCCCCCATACAGTATAACGTCTCCTTGTGGTCCTCATACAGTATAACGTCTCCTTGTGGTCCTCATACAGTATAACATCTCCTTGTGGCCCCAATACCGTATGTCTCCTTGTAGCTGCCCCCATACAGTATAACATCTCCTTGTGGCTGCCCCCATACAGTATAATATCTCCTTGTGGCCCCCATACAGTATAATATCTCCTTGTGGCTGTCCCCATACAGTATAACATCTCCCTGTGGCGCCCATACAGTATAACATCTCCTTGTGGCTGCCCCCATACAGTATAACATCTCCTTGTGGCTGCCCCCATACAGTATAACATCTCCCTGTGGCGCCCATACAGTATAACATCTCCTTGTGGCTGCCCCCATACAGTATAATTTCTCCTTGTGGCTGCCCCCATACAGTATAACGTCTCCTTGTGGCTGCCCCCATACAGTATAACGTCTCCTTGTGGCTGCCCCCATACAGTATAACGTCTCCTTGTGGCCCCCATACAGTATAACGTCTCCTTAAAGTCCCCATACAGTATAACGTCTCCTTGTGGCCCCCATACAATATAATGTCTCCTTGTGGCCCCTATACAGTATAATGTCTCCTTGTGGTCCCCATACAGTATAACGTCTCCTTGTGGTCCCCATACAGTATAACATCTCATTGTGGCTGCCCCCATACAGTATAATGTCTCCTTGTGGCCCCCATACCGTATAACGTCTCCTTGTGGCCCCCATACAGTATAATGTCTCCTTGTGTTTGTCACATCTGTGACAGGTCTCAGAAGGTCTGAAAGATTATCTACGCATTAGTGATCTAACAGCCTCTTTTGGTTTCACTTTGTCTGTGTGTTGCTGGTATGTCCACACCTCCTGTTCAGGTGTGGATCATGTGACCTTTACCTCGCCCTATTTAGTCTGACTTTTCCCATCACTCCTTGCTTGGGATAGCTTCATTTGGTCTTGGAAGAGCTGGAGTGTGGTTCGTGTTGAAGTCCTGTTCATTCTTCATTCTCTCATGTTTTGTATTCCCCCCCTCCCCGGTTGTTTACTAGGCCTCAGTGAGACGCTAGTTCCTTCACCAGGGAAGGAACAGGTGGTCTCTGCCTGTCACTGTCTTTAGGGCATCTGAGGGTCACCAGGGTTTTCTAGGTTCCCGTGTATGGGTATCTCTACCATCGAGAGGTGAGAAAAAATGCAATAGGAGCCGCACTGCGAAAAACTTACAAGCGGAGTGCCAGCGGCTGTGAAGGCGGTCCCCCTTTCTTTCTACTGTATACCATCGAGAGGTGCCCATACGAATAGGAGTTAGGGCCAGGAGCAGGGTTTTATAGATGGTGACCCTTTTCCTTCCCTAGCAGTGAGGCCTAGTGTCTTTCCCCTTCCTTCTTGATTGTCTTTTGGTGTTCTCCCCTACTACATACATGACAGTGTTTGTTTTTTTTCTTTTAAACTGGTATTTATCGCGATAATTTTTTAAATATCCTTATCGTCTGAATATTTTTGATCTCACCCAACCCTAGGCGTGGCTAAGCTCTGTTCACTTGAATGGAGCTTAGCCGTGCCCAGGCCAATTGATACTAGTCGTGACATCACTGGGCCAGCAGTAAACGGTGAGCAGGCTGCGGTGCTCAAACATGATCGGCGGGGGTCCCGGGTGTCGGACCTTTGGTGATCAGATGCTGATGATCTATCCAGACTATAAATCATCAGTTTAAACAAACTGCAGAACCTCTTTAACGCTTTGCTTACTTTTATGGAGCAATGGCCTGAATGTCTCTTGCTAATTATTGGGGACTTTAATTGTGTCAATAATCCTGCCATAGATATGATTTCTATGGGGGAGAATTGCCATATTTTCCCCTGGGGTCACCCTTGGCCTGGTTCGGTCAGGAATCTGGCTTTGGGGATGCCTGGGGGAAGGGAGAAGAGTTTATTCTTGCGTAAGCAAATCTGGAAAATCTATGTGGGGGATATATCGGGCCTTAATAAATGAAAAATATATGAGATATGCAAAACGAATTAAATATGAGGCCAGGTCTCTCTCGCACCATGTACCTTTCTCCCTTGAGCTATGCATGGCTGAATACAAAGATATGGTAAGACCCCCATTTAGATTAAATCCTTATTGGATGTCGGTAATGGATAATCATGAACTAATACAACTTGTAATTCAGCTAAGACTCAAGTAGTATGGGATGCATTCAAGGCCTTTATGAGGGGTATTTTTGTTAGTAATATTTTTAATCTAAGGAAAGGGTATAGTATTAAGGAGAAGGTGTTAAAAGAAGCAGTGACATCAGCCATGAATGACTTTTATAGTAATAAGATAGAAGTAAATAGAAAAGCTATGCAGAATGCAAGTCAAGCATATTCAGATTTTTTGCTTGACAAGGCCCAGCAGAAGTTACTTTTCTTTCAGTGTAAGTAAAATACAGTACAGAACCCTATATAGGGTTCTGTACTGTATTATACAGACATCAGTCCCACTGGATCTTCAAGAACTAAGTGGGTCTGGGTAAAAAAAAAAGTAAGAAAAAGTGAAAAAAAAAGTGAAAATCAAAAAACACATTTATCACTAATTAAAAATGAAAAAAATAAAATTCCCTACACATGTTTGGTATCGCCGCGTCCGTAACGACCTGATCTATAAAACAGTCATGTTACTTTCCCCGCACGGTGAACGCCATAAAAATAAAAAAATAAAAACTATGAGAAAATTGAAATTTTGCCCATCTTACTTCCCAAAAAAGGTAATAAAAGTGCCAATCAAACCGTCATCTCATCCCGCAAAAAATGAGACCCTACCCAAGATAATCGCCCAAAAACTATGGCTCTTAGACTATGGAAACACTAAAACATTTTTTTTGTTTAAAAAATGAAATCATTGTGTAAAACTTACATAAATAAAAAAAAGTATACATATTGGGTATCGCCGTGTCCGTATCGACCGACTCTATAAAAATATCACATAAGTTAACCCCTCAGATGAACACCGTAAAAAAATAAAAATAAAAACGGTTTAAAAAAAGGAATTTTTTGTCATTTTACGTCACAAAAAGTGCAATAGCAAGTGATCAAAAAGTAATATGCACCCCAAAATAGTGCCAATAAAACAGCCATCTCATCCCGCAAAAAATGAGACCCTACATAAGATAATCGCCAAAAAACTGAAAAAAGTATGGCTCTTAGGCTATGGAGACACTAAAACTTTTTTTGTTTTTAAAAATGAAATCATTGTGTAAAACTTACATTAAAAAAAAGTATACATATTAGGTATCGCCGCGTCCGTGACAACCTGCTCTATAGAATTACCACATGATCTAACCTTTCAGATGAATGTTGTAAATAACAAAAAAAATACGGTGCCAAAAAAGCTATTTCTTGTTACCTTGCCGCACAAAAAGTGTAATATAGAGCAACCAAAAATCATATGTACCCTTAACTAGTACCAACAAAACTGCCACCTTATCCCGTAGTTTCTAAAATGGGGTCACTTTTTTTGAGTTTCTACTCTAGGGGTGCATCAGGGGGGCTTCAAATGGGACATGGTGTCAAAAAAACCAGTCCAGCAAAATCTGCCTTCCAAAAAACATATGGCATTCCTTTCCTTCTGCGCCCTGCCGTGTGCCCGTACAGCAGTTTACAACCATATATGAGGTGTTTCTGTAAACTACAGAATCAGGGCCATAAATGTTGAGTTTTGTTTGGCTGTTAACCCTTGCTTTGTTACTTAAAAAAATATATTAAAATGGAAAATCTGCCAAAAAAGTGAAATTTTGAAATTGTATCTCTATTTTCCATTAAATCTTGTGCAACACCTAAAGGGTTAACAAAGTTTGTAAAATCAGTTTTGAATACCTTGAGGGGTGTAGTTTCTTAGATGGAGTCACTTTTAGGGAGTTTCTACTCTAGGGGTGCATCAGGGGGCTTTAAATGGGACATGGTGTAAATAAACCAGTCCAGCAAAATCTGCCTTCCAAAAACCAAACAGCGCACCTTTCACTCTATGCCCCGCTGTGTGGCCGTACAGTAGTTTACGGCCACATATTGGGTGTTTCTGTAAATGGCAGAGTCAGGGCAATAAGGATACAGTCTTGTTTGGCTGTTAACCCTTGCTTTGTTAGTGGAAAAAATGGGTTAAAATGGCAAATTAGGCAAAAAAATGAAATTCTCAAATTTCATCCCCATTTGCCAATAACTCTTGTGCAACACCTAAAGGGTTAACAAAGTTTGTAAAATCAGTTTTGAATACCTTGAGGGGTGTAGTTTATAGAATGGGGTCATTTTTGGGTGGTTTCTATTATGTAAGCCTCGCAAAGTGACTTCAGACCTGAACTGGTCCCTAAAAAGTGGGTTTTTGAAAAATTTCAAGATTTGCTTCTAAAGTTCTAAACCTTGTAATATCCCCAAAAAATTAAATATCATTCCCAAAATAATTCAAACATGAAGTAGACATATGGGGAATGTAAAGTCATCACAATTTTTGGGGGTATTACTATGTATTACAGAAGTATAGAAACTGAAACTTTAACATTTTCTAATTTTTCAAAATGTTTGGTAAATTAGGTATTTTTTTATGCAAAAAAAAATTTTTTTTTTACTTCATTTTACCAGTGTCATGAAGTACAATATGTGACGAAAAAACAATCTCAGAATGGCCTGGGTAAGTAAAAGCGTTTTAAAGTTATGAGCACTTAAAGTGTCACTGGTCAGATTTGCAAAAAATGGCCAAGTCCTTAAGGTGAAATAGGGCTGAGTCCTTAAGGGATTAAAAAATATAAGAATGTCCTATATAGGCAAAGAGACAGAAGTGGACTAAGATATGGGAGGCTTGGAAGCCTTAATCCTTCTCGCCTGCAATTGTATGTGTATACTATTCTTGTCTGAGGGGGATCATGGAGGGTCTTTGAGACGTATCGCAAGGGTAGGGTGGGTTGGTAAATGGGTGATCATGGGGAATTGAAAATAATAATAATTCTTTACTGTAATTTTGAAGAAGAAAAAAGAAAAAGAAACACTTGGCAGTGAAAATGAAAAAAATCATATTTTACAAGAATATGTCACTTTAGGCCCAAATTTTTCATTTTAACAAGGGGTATCAGGAGAAAATGCACCCCACAATTTGTTACTATAGAGCAGGCATGCTTAACCTGCGGCCCTCTAGCTGTTGTAAAACTACAACTCCCACAATGCCCTGCTGTAGACTGATAGCTGTAGGCTGTTCGGGCATGCTGGGATTTGTAGTTTTGCAACAGCTGGAGGGCCGCAGGTTGAGCATGCCTGCTATAGAGGGAAGTCAGGTGGGCGTATATATAGATATATATGTATCTGCCCCTTAATTGAGATATATGTATATCTGTATATATATTGGCCGCTTATATAGCCAATAGGGATATTTATTCCCTATATGGCCATGTATATATTGGTCCTGTATGGTAGGTCCCCTGTATGTGGGCCCAGTATATGGGTATATATGTGGGCTTATATTTTCCCATTTATGCCCCAGGTTTATCTCATATGTATGTGTATATATATATATATATATATATATATATATATATGCCCCAAGTATCTATATAGATATATATACTTATGTTATGTGGCATATCCCCCCATCTCGGGATTTTTTTTCAGAAATTCCCTAAAGGTCCCCCATGACCAGCTATTGGTGTTCTGCTCTTTGGTTCCTCGGACTGGGACTGGGGTGGATTGATTTGCATGGATGGTAGTTAACACAAGAACATTGTGTTTTTCCTTGTATTTTAGCAAAATTAATTTTTCTGAGCAAACAGCCCTGCTTTCCCCGCGGTGCACTCTCTGGTCTATAAAGGATTTAGGAAGCCCTTTTTGATTTTGTCTAATTGTGCCACATGTGCCTATGCTTCTTTAAGCAAGGCAATTCAGGAGAGGGACACTATTATAAAAGTTGTCCAAATATAGATGGTATCCATGGTCCAACATGTGGTGGACCAAATCCTTTACTATCTTCCCACTTATACCCAGAACTAGGGGGCACTCTAGTGGCTCAATTTTTGAATCTTTGCCCTCATAAATACGAAAGCGCAATGTATACCCTTTCACAGGCCTTATACAAGTTCACGTAGCCCTTTTATTTGGCAGGTACTGCCAGAAATGTAATTGGCCTTTGAAGTGGACTAATGATTCATCCACTGAGAGGCATTTTTTGGGGGTATATACTTGGCCAAATTTGGAATTGTAGTGGTCAACCACTAGCCTCATTTTAAAGAGTCTGTCATAACTGGGGTCGCTTGGGGGGTGGGCATTTATTAATATTGTTGAAGTGGAGAAATCTTAGAATAGCTTTGAAACTGGCCCCAGGCAGGGCAAGACAGTAAAGAGGGGTGTGATAAAGAATATCTTTGTTCCAATACGAACGAAAGTCCCCAAAACCTCTGCATTTCAGTCCTGTCAGTAGGGGTCCATTTGGGGAGCCTTGCAATATTACTGTCTGGATTGCAGGCAATAAATTGCTCTGCATATATATTTGTCTGTGCCACCATCAAGTTAATTAGGTCATCAGTGAAGAATAATTGGGAAAAATAAATTTCTCTGAAACTTGTGGTATCTGCGTTGATGCCTGGAGAGGTTGTAAATTCAGGCACCTGGGGCACACAGTTGACTGTGGGGATCCATGAGGACTCACTTGTACGGGGCTGCGACTGCGCACTTCCCCTAGGACGCCTACAAGGGGTTCATCACTAGATGAATCACTTGAGGAAGATGACACTAAAAATGTCACTTCTTCTCCACTGTTGGAGTCATTATCCTCAAAAAGCACGGCATATGCCTCTTCGGCAGTGAAATGCCAATTAGTTATTTGAAACTGTAAACTAACATATTTTTTTTTTTTTTATCTTAATAAAACAGTCAACTAAAACCCTGTATATCCTTTATTATTTAAACTGGCATGCTCAACCTGCGGCCCTCCAGCTGTTGTAAAACTCCCACAATGCCCTGCTGTAGGCTGATAGCTGTAGGCTGTTCAGGCATGCTGGGAGTTGTAGTTTTGCAACAGCTGGAGGGCCGCAGGTTGAGCATGCCTGCTTTAGGATAAAAACTGTCTGAGTCATTGGGCACTTATTGACTGGAGTCACAAGTAACACAGGTTGCTGGTGATGAGCCTCAGGAGGCTGATGGTATGGGGCACAGATTAGTGCCAATAAGGAGGGTAGCAATGGGGTACATGAGGCATAAGAAACTTACTGTATATTGTACAGATTAGGTACAATCTGTACACACAAGAGGGTGGGGAACAGCCAGTGACAGGGTTAATTATTTATTTATTTTAAGTAACTTGGCAGGGCGTAACAGGTGTCTTGCCGGATGGACAGGCTGGAGTGACAGATATCTGTACGGATGGGCTGAGTGAGCCACACAGTAGTCAGAGGATAACAGACTGACAAGCTTGATGAGAAATGTGTCACTGACTGGGGCACAGAAGAGTGGCGATTCGGCACTGAAGGGGTTACTTATCTGTGGTGTGTCGTTTTAACAGTAGCTCTGCCTGTGATCGCTTCCCTGACAGGAATTGACACAATCAGAGAAGGAGACTACATATAGTTCACCCCTAAACTGCGGAAATGAACTGTGATTGGTCCATCTGCAGTAATGGACCAATCACAGCGATCGCTGGCCGGTGAACACTGTGATTGGTTCCCGCCAGCGTCACTGGTTGCCTAACAATCCTCGAGTTGCGGCCGTCGCTCCGTGCAGTGACAGTCTAACCGCATCAAGCACATGCAGGTGGGAATGCGGGAAGGGGTAGCATGCTCTGCACTCCAGAACTCTGGCATCAAAAAGTAGCAAAATAGAGCTTTGTGACTCTTTGGACTTATTTTTGCAAAAATTTGGCAATGTTTAGCTTTTTTTATACCACTCAGTCGACCTATTGTTAAATCACATTTTTATGGTTAACATTAGTGTTGAACGAATCGAACTTCAGATCATAGATCTGAATTCGATTTGTTCTAACACGTTGTTTTAATTCAGAACATACCGCAATAAGGCTACTTTCACACTAGCGTTCGGGGCTCCGCTTGTGAGTTCCGTTTGAAGGCTCTCACAAGCGGTTCCGAACGCATCCGTACTGCCCTAATGCATTCTGAGTGGATGTGGATCCGCTCAGAATGCATCAGTCTGGCACCGTTTGTCCTCCGCTCCGCTCTTCAGGCGGACACCCGAACGCTGCTTGCAGCGTTCGGGTGTCCGCCTGGCCGTGCGGAGGCAAACAGATCCGTCCAGACGTACAATGTAAGTCAATGGGGACGGATCCGTTTGAAGTTGACACAATATGGCTCAATTTTCAAACGGATTCGTCCCCCATTGACTTTCAATGTAAAGTCTGGACGAATCCGTCTGAGCAACTTTCACACTTTAGAATTTTTTCTAAACTATAATGCAGACGGATCCGTTCTGAACGGATCCCATCGTCTGCATTAAAGGAGCGGATCCGTGTGAGACTTCAGTGATTTCTCAAAGGAGGCAAACTTTACTGCAGTTACCTGCTTATCTGTCATTATGATCCTGCCTGTAATTATATCACCTTTGTGTATAGATAAGACAGAATACATCATTCACAATTGGTGATTGCCAAAGCTTATCTATTCCTTCCTTGTACAATGACCTCTGCAGATGTCACAGAGCATGCTCAGAAAATTCTTCCATAAAAGTCTCCTCCTGTCCAATAAATAGAATAAAAAAATCTGCAATCAGAAAATAAAAACAGATTACAAAAAAGGATATGTTGCTATCTGGTTTAAACTGACAAATACATTTTTTTGGTGACCAGATCCTTTTCTCTTCAGATTGGCCAGTCTGGATAACCCCCTAGTTTTTAATCTATTGCATGCTTCTTCCATTTTATATACAACTAGTAGGATGACCCGGCTTCACACGGGTATATTTCAACTATTTAATTTAATGTTTGTATGTGATAAAAGATATCCACAGTGTTCCCCATAACAGTGACCTCCACAGCACCCCACCTACTTAATAATGACCTTAACAGCAGCTCACCACCTTAACTGACCTCCACAGCAGACCAACCCTTTAACAGTGACCTTCACAGTGCCCCACCCTGTTAACTGTAACATTCACAGCCCCCTGCCCCCATAACAGTGTTCTCCACAGCGTCCTGTCCCCTTAACACTGATCCTCCACAGCACCCTGCCCCTTAACATTGACCTTCACAGCAGCACGATCCTTAACAATGATCTCCACAGAGGCCCACCCCCTTAACAATTACATCCACAGAACCTCGCCCCCTTAACAGTGACCTCCAAAGTACGACGATCCCTTAACAGTGAACTCCACAGCGGCTCTCCCCTTAACAGTGACCTCCACAGAACTACGCCCTCTTAACTGTGACCTCTACAGTTCCCTACCCCTTTACACTAATCTCTACAGTGGCCTGCCCCCTTAAAAGTGACCTGCACAGTGGCTCACCCCCTTAACAATCAGGCCACAATGCCTGCGCCCCTTGAAAGTAACCTTTACAGAAGCCTGCCCCCTTAACAGTGACCTGCATAATGGTCCACCCCTTTAACAGTGACCTTCACAGAGCCCGCCCCCTTAACTGTGACCTTCACATTCCCCCGCCCCCATAACAGAGGTGCTGTGAAGGTCCAAGTTTAGGGGCTGCACTGCTGTGGAGGTCAATGTTAAGGGGCAGGGTGCTGTGGAAGGTCAGTGTTAAGGGGATGAACCGCTGTGGAGTACACCCTCCACAGCAGCCTGTCCCCTTAACACTGACCCTCCACAGCACCCTGCCCCTTAACATTGACCTCCACAGCAGTGCACCCCCTGAACTTGGACCTTCACAGCACCTCACACCCTTAACAGTGACCTCCAAAGTATGCAGCCCCCTAACTGTGACCTCCACAGTGGCCTGCCCCTTAACTGTGACCTCTACAGTGCCCTGCCCCCTTTACACTGACCTACACAGTGGCCCACCCCTTAACAGTAACCTTTACAGAGCCCATTCCCTTAACAGTGACCTCTACAGCACCCTGCACCGTTAACAGCCACCTCACAATGCTCTTCCCCTTAAAAGTAACCTCTACAGCGCCCCATCCCCTTAAAAATGACCTGCACAGTGGCTAACCCCCTTAACAGTGACCTACACAGTGGCCCGCCCCTAACGGCGACATTCATAGAGCCTGCCCCCTTAACAGTAACCGATACAGCACTTCGCCCTTTAACACTGACCTCCTCAGTGGCGCTCCCCCTTAACATTGACCTCCACAGTGGCCTGTCCCCTTAACATTGACCTCCACAGTAGCCTGCTCCCTTAACAGTGACTTCCACAGCATCCCCCGTTAACAATGACCTCCACTGCAGCCCGCCCCTTTAACAGTGCTCCCCCCTAACATAGTGTCCTGCACAGAGGCCTGCCCCCTTAATAATGACCTGCACAGGGCCCCTCACCTTTAAGAGTGACCTCCCCACTGCACCACGCCCCCTTTATATAAGACTTCAACAGCACCCTGTCCCCTTAAAATGTGACATCTATAGCACCTTGCCCCTTAACAGTGACCTCTAACAGTGAAGAAAAATGTTATGGAAACCTGGTGTAACTGTGTATGTCCAGGCTGAAGGACCTGCGAGCTTATATTGGATAATAAGGGTCATGTGACTCTGTGAATGGCAGTTAGAATATGAGTGAAGCTGCAAGCTCCTATTGGTTAATAATTTTTTGGGGAATATCTCAAGAACCGTACATCCTAGAGACCGAGGACCCAGTCTAAAATCTTCCCTGACACCTGATGTACCTATGTGCCAAATATGGTGCTGATTGATCCAGTTGTTTGGCCGTGCATGAAGAACAGACAGACAGAAATTCATTTTTATACTGTATATATAAGAGATAGTGCATACCTTCCAACTGTTCCGGGTTCTGCAGGACAGTCCCAGATTGCAGTGGC
This sequence comes from Bufo gargarizans, assembly GCF_014858855.1. Taxonomy (NCBI): domain Eukaryota; kingdom Metazoa; phylum Chordata; class Amphibia; order Anura; family Bufonidae; genus Bufo; species Bufo gargarizans. Next base: position 59,158 of record NW_025334188.1, on the reverse strand, counting down.
TGTCCCGCCGTCCCGGTATGGGGGAGGTATGTCCCGCTTTCTGGCAGAGCCGTTGGTCAGCTCTCTGCTTCATCATTCCTCCCCCCTGCCGGCCCTCCATGCTGCAGGTCTGGGTAGAGGGTGTGGCAGACCGGGAGCACCGTGTGTCATGCTGCTGCTGGGGAACGAGGTAAGGATGTGGAGTTATTTATTTATTTTTTTGTTTTTTACTGCCTGTGAAGGGGGCACTTTACTGGTCTTATTACCATCAGGGGGCACTTTACTGGTCTTATTACCATCAGGGGGCACTTTACTGGTCTTATTACCATCAGGGGGCACTTTAGTGGTCTTATTACCATCAGGGGGCACTTTACTGGTCTTATTACTATTACGGGCCACTTTACTGGGCATATTACTATCCGGGGTCACTTTATTGGACATATTACTATCACGGGGCACTTTACCGAGCAGTGGTCTTCAGGGACTGAGGTAAGGCGAGTTCAAGGTTTATAATTTCTTGAATTAGTGGTGGCAGTTGTCTGGGCCATTATTATTAATTCTACACTGCTGAACATTGCAGGGGCCTCCTGCCATTCTGTGTGATTTCCCCCTACCTATCTGTTCTGTGAGCTCCAGAGCTGAAAACAAACATAGTGGAAAGTAAGGAAAAGGATGTCACAACAGTATATTGCTGGCAGAAAAACAGCCAATTCTATCTATGGGAGTGAGAAAAATGCGGAATGCATATGGAAGGTATCTGTTTTTAGCAAATCCATTGTTTGCATAGTTAAATATGGACAGGGCCATGTACATGAAGCCAAAAGTTGCATTTTTAGGCTCCTTTCACACTAGCGTTCGTCGGTCCGCTCGTGAGCTCCGTTTGAAGGGGCTCACGAGCGGACCCGAACGCCTCCGTCCAGCCCTGATGCAGTCTGAATGGATGCGGATCCGCTCAGACTGCATCAGTCTGGCGGCGTTCAGCCTCCGCTCCGCTCGCCTCCGCACGGACAGGCGGACAGCTGAACGCTGCTTGCAGCGTTCGGGTGTCCGCCTGGCCGTGCGGAGGCGTGCGGATCCGTTCAGACTTACAATGTAAGTCAATGGGAACGGATCCGCTTGAAGATGTCACCATATGGCTCAATCTTCAAGCGGATCCGTCCCTCATTGACTTTACATTGAAAGTCTGAACGGATCCGCGCAGGCTACTTGCGCACTTGCGAAATTTTTTAAAGTTATTAATGCAGACGGATCCGTACTGAACGGAGCCTCCGTCTGCATTAATATGATCGGATCCGTTCAGAACGGATCCGATCAAGCGCAAGTGTGAAAGTAGCCTTAATGGAACCATTTAAAATTTCATAATATATAGTTAACTGTAAGACATTATTGTATTTTTCGCCCTATAAGAACCTAGGTTTTAGAGGAGGACAATAAGAAAAAAATATTTTTCATTAGACCTCAGGTCAGACCCCCAATGTTAAACAGACCTCAGTTGACAACCCCAATCAGACCCCCAATGTTAATAAGACATCAGCTCAGACCTCAATGTTTATGACCCCCAATCAGTCCCCATGCCACAAAAAAAAATACTTACCTCACCTCTCCTGCTCCAGACGCCACCGCTCCTCTCCTCCAGCACTCCCTCCTGCTCTTCCTGCCGCCGGCTGTGCAGTGAACCGGCGTGCACAGCGTGAGGTCACAGAGCGCCCTCACTCTGTGCACAGCCACAGCACAGCCGAGGACCAGGAAGCAGTGAGTACAGAGCCTTCACCGCTTCCCAGTCCCCCGGTACTAATGAGCGCTTCCATAATGGAAGTGCTCATTATTCACCCCATAAGACGCTGGGGCATTTCCCCCTACTTTTAGGGGGAAAAAATGCGTCTTATGGGGCGAAAAATACAGTAATTTTAAGCTGGCAGTTTAATAAAAAAGCAGCAGCTCTGATATTGTGCTTTTTTAGGACATTCAGTGTGGCATTTTGGACTTGGCAATACTAATTATCATTATTATTTTTTATATGATAAATAGGTAAAGAGGGGTTTTACTTTAATATTTATGGGTTTTTAATATATTTTAAAAGCTTTATTGAGCCTTTTTTTTTTACTTTTTCTTTTAGTCCCCCTAGGGGTCTTTAACCTATGATTGCTTGCTGTATTGCTCTGTACTTTGATTTTGACATTATACTATTACTATCATCCCATCTACAGGGGTCACATGTAATTGTATCGGGACATCATCGCAAGCAGTAGGAAGCAGAGAACAGCGGGGGACTGGGCATCCTTGGAACAAGAACGCTGAAGATCAATGACTTTAACCCCTTGGATACCTGAGTTTTTTTGTTTTTGCGTTTTCATTTTAATTCCCTGTCTTCCCGGAGTCATAACTTTTTTTATTTTTCTGTTCACATGGCCATATGAGGGCTTGTTTTTTTTAGGGGAAAAATTCCAAATGGGGTGGAATTGGAAAAAAAATTCTGCCAGTTTTATGTTTTGTCTTTTTTACGGCATTCGCTATTCTCCAGGTCAGTATGAATCCAGTGATACTAATATGTATAGTGTTTCTTGCGCTTTAAAGGGGTTGTCTCATCTGGCTGTTACTAAGGCGCGATGAGACACAGTCCCAACCACCTCCCAGCCGGGAAACATCGGAGCGCTCCGACACTCTGCTGTTTCAGTAGCTCTAATTGCCGTGCATGAGAGCTACTGAAACAGTGTAGCACAACCAGCTATGCAGTTTCCCTAATTTAGAAACAGCATAGCTTGTTGTGCTACACTGTTCTGTAGCTCTTATGCACTGCAATGGGAGCTACTGAAACAGCGGAGCACCAGAGTGCTTTGCTGTTTCCAGCCAGGATATGGTCGGGACTCCCTCTCATCTCGCTTTAGTAACGGCGAGATGAGACAGCCCCATTAAATACTATGAAAAAAAAATAATAAAAAGATAGTTATGTCTACTGAGCTGTATGGGATTTTTTTTAGAATGATCTGTAGTTATTATTGATAGCAAGTTGGAATGTGTATGACTGATCACATTTTATTCATTCATTTTTTGGGGTAAGAGAAATGATAAAAAAAAAGGCTAATCGGCCATTTTGATATTTTTTTCCGTTAGACCATTCGCGATATGGGATTTATATTTTAATCGTTGGGGCGTTTTTCAGATGCAGCAATGCACATAATGTTAATATTTTCATTTGTGTTTATTTTTTTATTCTAGGGAAAGGGGGTGATTTCAATATTTTTATAATAACTTTTTTTTTTACTTTTTTGTAGCCCCTTTAGGAGGCTACAATATTTCCATAGAAGTACAGTATAAGCTCAAATTGCTGTTATCCTATGTTGGCCTGCCAACTGCTGGCCAACATAGGAACTGTAGCTGTAATACTTTATGTTTAAAGACCCTCCCAGTGCCATACTTGTACGGCTCTGTTTGCCTAAGGATTAATGAATCCTAATCCATTTTAACACTGATGTCCACTGTGAATGCCATATTCTTGTGACAATAGGTATGATGTACCACATACATTCTGCATACTTATTAAAAGAGTTTACTTTTTTTAACTGATGACTTGTCCTCTGGATGGGTCATCAGTATATGATCAGTCTGGGTACGACTGCCGATCAGTCGTTTGAGAAGGCTGAAGTGCTCACAGGAGTACTGCGGCCTTCTCACAACTTAGCCTAGGCCAGTGGTGGGAAAACTTTTTAGTCAACTGAGCCAAATTTTAACAAAACCGCGATTCGAAATTTATTTTAAGAGCCGCATTTTTTCCCTACCCGGGAACTTTCACTACCCTCGTCACTTCCTGTTGTGACGCAGCACGTTCCGACGTTTGGAAGGTGGAGGTTCCTAATAGTGGGAGGAAATATGGGTGATATGAGATGTACACACCCTCTCCAGCTTTGGTAGGTGAAATGGGGCCCTGGGGCGAAAAACAATAAGGGCCCCCCACTGCACATTTCTCCAAACAGAACCAGGGCGGCCGCAGCCCCATGACACATTTCTCCAGCAGTTCCAGTGCCAACACATGCACAGACATCTCTCTCATGAATCTGAGATGTCTGTGCATGTGCTGGTACTGCTGGAGAAATGTGCCATGGGGCCTCCGTGGTTCTGTTTCGACTGGAGAAATGTGCATTGGGGGGGGGGGGGGGGGTGGTAGAATGACTCAGAGTCATGAGAGTGATGTTTGTGCATGTGCTGGCACTGCTGGAGAAATGTGCCATGGGCCGCCCTGGTTCTGTCACATCTCTCTCATGACTCTGAGTCATTCGCCCCTCCCCCCCCATGCACATTTCTCCAATCCAAAAAGAACCAGGGCTGCCCCATGGCACATTTCTCCAGCAGTGCCAGCACATGCACAGACATCTCTCTCATGACTCCCCCCCCAATCCGATGCACATTTCTCCAGTCCAGTCCAAAAAACAGAACCAGGGCAGGCTAGTTACAGTACACTGGCTGGCACTACTGGGACGGGTGGGAAGGGGATACAGTAACTAAGTTGTTATAACTAACCAACCTACCAGTAACTGTTGGAACCTGGCTGTCTCCTGTTCCAGTCCTTAAGTCTTCTGTGTGTGTGCGGCAGGCTGCGGGCCTTCCCTGGCAGAGTCTGTGGGCTGTGGGCTGTGGCTGGCTGTCGCTGGGTCTTCTCTGTGGCAACGTCAGACAGACGCGGCACGCTCACTCACAGCCACTGCTCGTCGAGTCTCTTAAAGAGGCAGGCAGAGCGGCCGCCGACGGGGGGCCCCTCCTTTCCATATTAGTCCGGACCGCGCGCCGCCCAGGACTCCATGGGCAGCTGCGCTTAACGGAGCGACAGTAGCGAAGTTACAAATCTTAGCAGCGCCGCCACACAGGTCACCTGTAAGATCTGCATTTAAGGGGCTCGCGAGCCGCTTGTGGCTCGCGAGCCGCAGTTTGCCGACCACTGGTCTAGGCCAATGATGTCACGTTCTTCGTTCACATGGCCTAGGGGCAGCTCGCCCCATTAAAGTGAATGGGTCTAAGCTGCAATACCAGGCACAGTTGCTGTACAATGTATGGCACTGTGCTTGGTAAGCTGTGAGGAGGCTGCAGCGCTCACTGGAGCTCCAGGTGTCGGACCCCCATGATCAGATACTGATGGCCTATCCTGAGGATAGGTCATCAGTTAAAAAAAAGCCTGAAATCCCTTTAAGAACAAACTGTCTTTTGGCATTAAAACAAAGTTTTGGAATGAAAAGAGGATGTAATACTTTCTGGTTACAACGTCTGAGAGCTGAGCTGTGGTCTGCCATGGAGAAGTTAGAAGGTTATTGTAAATTGCAAAATTACTACAAACGTTCTAAGAGCTAAATCAGGTTTCATTTCACAATTACCTCGAATTCAGAACAACACGTTAGTCACAGCCAGTTTCAGCTTCATCTTCTTTGGAAATCAGCTTTACTCCAAGTTCAACATTCAGTTTGAAGCGTAAATTTTTGTTTTAGCTATGATATTGCATTTGGACATACAGTGGCATGAAAAAGTTTGGGCACCCCTGGTCAAAATTACCTTTATTGTGAACAGTTAAGCAAGTTGAAGATAAAATTATCTCCAAAAGGTATAAAGTTAAAGATAAAACACACTTTTCAACATTTTAAGCAATATTAGTGTTTTATTTTGGTTTTGTAAGATTTTAGAGTGAAAAAAGGAAAGGTACATTGCAAATGTATGGGAACTCAAGGAGATTTGAGCAGAACTTTGACCGAGGTCTCAGACCTTAAAAGCTATATACATCTTTGGGGGCCATTTTTTTAGTGCATTGTACGCATTATGAGCTAAAAATCATTTTTTTAAATTGTTCTTTATTAAAAAATATTGAGTCCTTTTCTCTGTACAGAGCTGAGATGCTGTCACGAACCAGCGGGTGTGCCACGTGTCCTACCTCCTCTAAGGGCGTTGTCTAAGTGAACCCCTCGATTCTTCACAATACCCCTGATGGTGGGGATAGACTTTCCCAAGGGGAACACCAGGTCGCTACTTCTCTTGAGGAGATGCAGCTGGTCCAGGCGGACCAGGAGTTACCAGGGAAAGGTACCAGAAGTACAGGCATATTCAGGCAGGTGGAGTCGTCATGACAATGCAGGACCAAAGGATGAGGCAGAGGCGGATTAAGACAGGCAAAAGGTCAGGGCAGGCGGCACAGGTACAAGTCAGTCAATCTGGGTTGGCAACAGGAGAGCCAAGTCAAGCTGGCAGGGATCAGACGAGTAACAGAATCCAGGAAAACAGGTACGAGTCAGGAACACAGGAACAGAAATGGTTATCAGGAACCTACGCAGAGCACAAGTGAGGTCACATGACCTAACCCATAAAACCCAGGAAGTGGGCCCTTTAGGAAGTTCTGCAAAAAAACAGCAGCAAGCATGCTGTGGCCAGGGCTGAGATGAAACTCTGGAGTGGATCCTCAGAACCACAGCACCTACACAGACAGATCCCAGAGCTGCAGTGGTGAATGGGAAGCTCTTGCCACAGATCACCGCTGAGCACGGGGCCCGTGACCGCGGTGGAACAGCGGCGCACAGCAGCTGCTGTTACAATACCCCCCCTTACGCCCCCTCTAATTGAGTCCACAATGAGACAAACTTTTTTTTTTTATCGGGTCCGGAACATGAATGTTCTCCTCCGGCTCCCAAGAACTCTCCTCAGGACCAAAGCCCTTCCAGTTCACCAGATAGTAGGTCTTCTTGCCACGCTTCTTGATGTCCATTATGTCTTTGACCTCAAATGTCTCGTCAGAATCTTCAGATACTGGAGTTAGAGTAGAAGGAGTCGTTGAGAAGCCATTAAGGACTACTGGTTTCAGTAAGGACACGTGGTAGGCATTGGGAATACGCAGAGAGAGAGTCAGACGTAACTTATATGTCACTTCTTTGATCCTCCTCAATACTTCAAAGGGTCCAAAGAACCTAGGAGCAAACTTAAAACTGGGAACCCTTAAAGAGGACCTTTCACTACTCTACAAATGAAAAACTAACTATACCTGTGGGCAGAGCGGCGCCCAGGGGTCCCCCTGCACTTACTAGCAAGCCTGGCTATGAGCTGTGCGCTGCGATTGGCCAGCAGTGAAGCAAGGGACACGCCTCCTACAAGAAAACAGTCAGAGGGAGCGCAGGCACCGGAGCCTATACCGGGCGAACGGAGCGGCACCCAGACTTGCTAGTAAGTGCAGGGGGACCCCTGGGCGCCGCTCTGCCCACAGGTATAGTTAGTTTTTCGTTTGTAGAGTAGTGAAAGGTCCTCTTTAAGCGGATATTTTTTAGAGGAGAGCCATACCTTCTCTCCAGACGAGAACTGAGGTGGTTTTCTTCTTCTCTTGTCTGCATTAGTTTTCATGCAGGGCACCGCTTTGTTGATGCAGACCTTGGCGTCAAGACAAATCTTCAAAAAATCTCTAAAAGAGGAATCCGAAGCTGGTACCCCAGAAGATGTAGGAACAGGTAGAGGAGTACGAGGATGTTGACCAAAAACAACAAAGAATAGAGAGGATCCAGTAGACTCACTAGTGTGGTTGTTATAGGAGAACTCAGCCCAAGGTAGCAATTGTAGCCAGTTGTCGTGTTGGGCTGAAACAAAATGTCGGAGATAGTTCTACAATATTTGATTGACCCGCTCCACTTGCCCTTTGGTCTGGGGATGATAACCAGAAGAGTCCAGCTCAATTTTGAGTAGCCAGCAAAGTCACCCTCCAGAGCTCAGAGGTAAACTGGACTCCTCGATCAGAAACAATATGCCAAGGTAAACCATGCAAGCGGAATATGTGTCTCACGAACAGTTTAGCAAGTTCAGAAGCCGAGGGCAGTTCAGCCAAAGGAACGAAGTGCGCCATCTTGGAGAAGCGGTCCACGACCACCTAAATAGCTGTACACCCGGCAGAAGAGGGCAGATCTGTAATAAAGTCCATGGCAATGTGTTGCCATGGGGAATAAGGAACAGGAAGGGGGTAACAACAGCCCGGGTGGTTTGGTCCTGGAGACTTTATTCTGAGCACAGACAGGCAGACACATAATCACCTACATTCTTAGACAGTGTGGGCCACCAGTAGTGGCGAGACAAAAGTTCTGTGGTTTTGCGGATCCCTGGGTGACTAGCCAGTTTGGAGTTGTGCCCCCAAGCTAGAATATGTTTTCTTTTTGCAGATAGCATGAATGTCTTCCCGGGAGGTATGTCTTTTAACAGGACAGGAGCCACTGTGATCAAGCAAGCAGGATCTACAATGTACTGGGGCTACTTCTGCTGGTCGGAGAAGTCAAATGACCGAGACAGAGTATCTGCCTGGATGTTCTTCTCGGCCGGGTGAAAGTGCAGCTCAAAATCAAAACGGGAGAAGAAGAGTGCCCACCTGGCCTGGCGAGGGTTCAGACACTGGGCTGTCTGCAGATATGTAAGGTTCTTGTGGTTGGTAAAGATTATTACTGGATGCTGGGCCCCCTCCAATAGATAACGCCACTCCTCCAAGGCAAGTTTTATGGCCAGAAGCTCCCTGTCTCCTATACAGTAATTCCTCTCAACAGGGGAGAAGAGCTTGGAGGAGAATCCACATGTTAACGTCTTGCCTTTGGAACCTTTTTGTAGTAATACAGCATAGGCTCCTATGGAGGAGGCGTCCACTTCTAAAAAGAATTGGTGGGAGACATCAGGATGATGCAGAACAGGTGCAGAAGCAAAATACCTTTTTAATTGGATAAAGGTGGTCTCCGCATCAGGAATCCAGTCTCTGGCATTCACCCCTTTCCTGCTAAGAGCGGAGATCGGAGATGTAAGAGATGAAAAATTTGTGATGAACTGATGATAGAAATTAGCAAATCCAAGGAAGCGCAGTATAGCACGAAGACCCTGTGGGCGGGGCCAGTCCATCACTGCATTCAGTTTCTCAGGATCCATCTGCAACCCGGCATCCGAGATTATGTGTCTGAGGAACGATACAGAAGATTTTTTAAAGATACATTTCTCTAGTTTGGCATAAAGTCGATTCTCTCTCAACCTCTGTAAAACTAATTGTACATGCTTCCGGTGAGTGGTCAAATCTGGAGAATAAATCAGTATATATCGTCCAGGTACACTATCACGCAGACATAGAGCAGGTTCCAGAAGATATTGTTTACCAACTCCTGGAATACCACGGGACCATTGCAGAGACTGAAGGGCATGACGAGATACTCGTAGTGTCCATCACGAGTGTTGAAAGCAGTCTTCCACTCATCGCCCTCTTGAATGCGGATAAGGTTGTATGTCGAATTTTGTGAAGACCTTAGCTCCTCGACTCCTGTCAAAGAGTTTGGAGATTAGCAGAAGAGGGTATTGTCACAGTGGGGAGTGGTGGAAACCCCCCACCGTACAATGTAAAAGGATAAGGGATAGCTGCTAGGCCAAGAAGCCAGGAAAAGGGAAGCAGGTCACCTCCTATAGCGTCCCTAATCCTCTCCCTAACTCCTTACCATATGAGCGGACCCAGATGGTAAGACGGCTCATACCCTGGAAACCTGGGACCCTGAGTCGCCCTGATAATCCCTCAGATAGGAGCAGGGGGGAGACGTCCTGTTCATCCAAGACACAGAAGACACAAGAGTCTCTAAAGACCTAATAGCAGGGAAAAGGAGAGACCATACACAGCAAGAGGATCGCCAGGTAAGAACATAAGACAACACACTTACCTGTCCGAAGTCTCCACAACTGGAACCCGTCCATACGTACAGAAGCCCTAACACCAAGCAGGATGCCGTACAAGCAACTCACAGGTATCCAGCACACCAGACTCTTCCAGGACCCCCATGCCGCCAGGTGCATGGCAGCCCCAGGCAGCACTGCATACAGGCTAGTGGTTCACCCCTCCGGGAAACCAACCCCCTTCTGGAGGAAACAACACACAGGGAAAAAGTCTTACATGCAGGGACAAACACCAACAACAGCCCAGACATTAAACAACAATCAAGATGTTGACACACCCTGAACATAAACCCACACCTAATATACAACAAGTGAGGTAGGGTATAAGGAGCATACAAAAGGAAGACAATTTATGTCCAACAAGGTGGCCCTCGAGGACTGGGCAGGTTCACCCAGGAAAGGAGCAGAGCTCCAACACCAAACAAGGCTGGAGTTACCACTGCCCTAAGCCAGGAAGCCACAGATAAAGTCAAGCAAGTGGCCATACCCAGGACACACCTAAATACCCACTATCTAGAGGCTTAACCCCTCACTCACCAAACAGCAGGGAGACACACCTTAAAGGGAAAGGTTGCGTGCAAACCGAAAACTACACATTGCCCCCGGCAACCAGTCTGCACGGCAATCGCATCACGGTCAAACAACAATATGACCGTGACAGGTATTAATTCTTGACTGTGACCTTATTCAGACCCCGATAGTCTATACAGGGCCGTAAGGAACCATCTTTCTTCTGCACAAAGAAGAACCCGGCACCGGATGGTGAAGTAGACTTCAGATAAATCCCTTCTTGAGATTCTCCTTGATGTAATCAGACATCGCTTGGGTCTCAGGAAGTGAGAGTGGGTACTCGACCATGAGGAGGAATGGCACTAGGCAAAAGGTCAATCGGACAATCATATGGACGATGTGGAGGCAGGGTCTCGGCCTCTTTCTTACTGAATACATCTGCAAAACTGGCATAATGGAAGTCCAGGCAGTTCTACAGGTACAGTAAGCAAGGAAGCAGGTCGGACCTCTTATAAGCAGGTGGACTGGCAAGATGATCCCCAATACAGAATCTGACCGGAGTGCCAGTCCAGAACTGGAGTGTGCTGACGCAGCCAGGGAAGACCAACGATAACCGGATTCACAGATGCTGGCAGCACATAGAAGGAGATCATCTCTGAATGCAGAAGCCCTATTTTTAATTTAAGGGGAATAGTAACAGAAAGCACAGGTTCGGGAAGTGGCAGTCTGTGACGAATACCACACCTCGCTGCGGCCGGACGTCAAATACGTAGAGCCACGAGATACGGTATAGTCACTGGTTACCAAGGAGTGGTACAGTGTTCACACACAAGGCAACAAGCTGAGGGATCCTTTTCACTGCCCCAGTGTGAAAGCGCTTCCTCAGCCCGGGAAGACTGCCACCAGCTTCTTGTTTTATATAAGCCCGGTCCGCTAACGGGATTATATAGGGTGAGAAACCAACCCGCAGTAGCGTATAACTAGGCCGAAACATAGATGTGGGTATTCGTGAACGAGATACCAGAACAGCACAAGATTAAATTATATTTAACTGCCTTAAGCGCTCACTAGACATAACACAATATACACAGAAAATATATACAGTGGTCTGAGTGGTAAATACAGATGGCGTAGTACAACAGGGTTAAGCAGAACAAAAGTCAGTTTACCAGATGAATGAGTCCTTTGGGTGGTGATGAATAATGGGTTTCTGTAAGGCTTGTGTCATGGAACCATGAACCAGACGTACAACAAGAGATAAGTGGAAAATAAGAAGGTTTTATTGAAGAGCAAGCCGTAAGCAAAGTCCGAACGGATGGCTAAACCGAAGCAGGGTCTTGCGGAGACAGAGGTCAGGAACCAGAAGGGTAGTCAGACGAAGCCAGGAACAGGAACCAACGGGGTAGTCAGACGAAGCCGGAATCAGGAACCAACGGGGTAGTCAGACGAAGCCGGAATCAGGAACCAACGGGGTAGTCAGACGAGGCCAGGATCAGGAAGCAGAAGCAGCAGCAGTCTTGGAAGCATGTGAACACAGGAGGACCAAGCAAGGAACTGAAGCCACAGACCTCCTATATATATGAGCTGGGCATCCAGCTCCTCCCAGTGGGAAGGAGGAGCCGCAGGGTGGGAGGCTACAAGAAAACCCAGAAACCAAGATGGCCGCCAGCACATGTCAAACGAAGGGAACAGCAAGGAGGTAAGACCATGACAGTACCTCCCCCTCAAGGGCCCCTCCTCCGCGGAGTAAGGAACGGTTTCTGAGGGAAGCGTGCGTGGAAGGCTCGGAGCAAGACAGGAGCATGGACATCTGCGGAGGGAACCCAGGAACGCTCCTCTGGACCATAACCACGCCAATGGACCAAAAACTGCACCCGGCCGCGGACCAGGCGTGAGTCCAGGATATTGCTCACCTCATACTCCTCACGATTGCCCACTTGGACCGGACGAGGCCGAGGAATCGAGGAAGTGAAACGATTACACACCAGTGGCTTCAACAGGGAGACATGAAACACGTTGGAGATCCGCATGCCAGGAGGAAGCGCAAGGGCATAGGCTACCGGGTTTACCCTGCGAAGCACTCGGAAGGGACCAACAAAGCGAGGCGCCAGCTTGGGAGTGGGCACTCGAAGGTTGAGGTTGCGGGTGGACAACCATACGCGGTCTCCGACCTGGTAGGAAGGAGCGGGCGCTCGTCTGCGATCAGCCTGGAGTTTCTGGCGCTGCGCAGAGACCTCAAGGGACCTCTGGATCTGTACCCAAGAAGCACGTAGGACGGAAAGGTGATCCTCCACAGCCGGAATATCCTGGGGAGAGAATACCTCCGGTAACACGGCAGGTTGGAACCCATAATTGGCCATGAAGGGAGACGTCCCAGAGGAAGAGTTCACCGCCGTGTTCCTGGCAAACTCAGCCCAAGGCAGGAGGTCAACCCAATTGTCTTGGTGATCGGAGACATAGCAACGAAGGAATTGCTCCAAGGCCTGATTGGATCGTTCTGCGGCCCCATTGGACTGAGGGTGGTAGGCCGAGGAGAAAGAGAGATGAATCCCCAACTGGGAGCAAAAGGCGCGCCAGAACCTGGACACAAACTGACTCCCCCGATCCGACACAATCTCCTTGGGCAAACCGTGCAACCGGAAGACCTCCCTGGCAAAAATCGAGGCCAACTCTTGTGCAGAGGGTAACTTCTTGAGAGGAACACAGTGGCACATTTTGGAAAACCGATCCACAATCATGAGAATGACCGTATGGCCTCGGGATGCAGGGAGGTCCACAATGAAATCCATCCCCAGGTGTGACCATGGACGCTCCCCGGTGGCTATGGGTTGCAAAAGGCCCAACGGAAGGTGCCGAGGGGACTTACTCTGGGCACAAACGGAGCATGCCGCTACATATGCGGCGATGTCGGAACGTAGAGAAGGCCACCAGAACAGACGTGAAACCGCCCAGGACAGCTGATTCTTTCCAGGGTGCCCCGCGGCCTTGGAGTTATGGTAGGTTCGCAACAACCGAGTGCGCAACTCCTCAGGCACAAAACATCTGCCGTTGGGTCTCCCAGAGGGAGCACCAGATTGAGCCGCCAAAATCTGCTCACCCAGAGGAGAAGTCAGGCTGGTGCGAATAGCGGCCAGGATCTGATTCGGGGGTATGACCGTAGTCGGAATCGACTCCTCCCCGGACAGCTCGGAGTACTGCCGTGATAAGGCATCCGCTCTGATCTTGGAGCCGGGTAGGTAGGAGACCACGTAATTAAAACGTGACAAGAACAGAGCCCATCTGGCCTGACGTGGTGTCAATCTCTTGGCCTCAGAGAGGTAGGTCAGATTCTTGTGGTCCGTCAGGATGAGAACCGGAACCACCGAGCCCTCGAGCAAGTGCCTCCATTCTTTAAGGGCCTGCACGATGGCCAATAACTCCCTGTCACCAATCTGATAGTTGCACTCCGCGGAAGACAGTTTCCGGGAGTAAAACCCACAAGGAAGCAGAGGACCCTCTGGTGTTCTACGCTGAGACAGGAGGGCGCCTACTCCCGTCTCAGACGCGTCCACCTCGAGGACAAAAGGCAACCCAGGGTTGGGATGCGACAGAATCGGAGCCGACACAAAGGCGGACTTTAGAGCCTCAAAAGCTCGGATGGCCTCGAGCGGCCAGACCTGAGGATTACTGCCCTTCCTGGTCAGATCCGTGAGAGGCTTGGCTAGCATGGAAAAGTCCCTGATGAACTTCCGATAATAATTGGCGAAGCCCAAAAAGCGCTGCAGGGCACGAAGCCCACTGGGCTGGGGCCACTGTAAGACAGCCGAAACCTTCTCAGGATCCATGGAGAACCCCTCAGCGGAAATGATGTAACCTAAGAAGGTTACCTGGGATCGGTGAAATTCGCATTTCTCAAGCTTACCGAACAGCTTGTTCTCTCGTAAGCGTTGCAACACTCGTCTGACATCCAGAATGTGGGCCTCCATGGATGCAGAATATACCAAGATGTCATCCAAATAGACCACCACACACTGCTGCAACAGGTCACGGAAAACATCGTTGATGAATTCCTGGAAGACTGCGGGCGCATTGCACAACCCAAAGGGCATAACCAAGGATTCATAATGACCGGTCCTGGTGTTAAACGCGGTCTTCCACTCATCGCCCGCCTTGATCCTTACCAGGTTATATGCCGCCCTCAGGTCGAGTTTGGTAAAGACCGTGGCCCCTTTGAGGCGATCGAACAGCTCGGAAATCAAGGGTATCGGGTAAGCGTTCTTGATCGTGATGCGATTGAGACCCCTGTAATCGATGCAAGGCCTCAACTCGCCGCCCTTCTTTTTCACAAAGAAAAATCCAGCCCCTGCCGGGGACGAGGATTTGCGAATGTGTCCGCGTGAAAGCGCCTCCCTCACGTACTCCTCCATGGCCTCATTCTCCGCTACCGACAGTGGATAGACTTTGCCACGAGGAGGAACGGCACCGGATTGTAACTCTATGGCACAATCGTATGGGCGGTGCGGAGGTAGGGCAACCGCGCGCACCTTATCGAATACATCCCGGTACTCTTCGTATTCAGGAGGCAACAGAGAGTCCGAGGAAGTACACAGCAACTTGACAGGCCCATGGATGCAACTAGCCCCACACTGCGGTGACCACGAGAGGATCTCGACCGATCTCCAATCGAAAGTCGGATTATGCTTCTGGAGCCAGGGGTACCCCAAGACCACCGAGTAGTGTGGAGACGAAATAACCTGGAGACAGACCGACTCTCTGTGAACGGCACCAATGGCTATCCCCACTGGAAGGGTCTCATGAGTCACGTGTGGCGGCAGAAGGGGTCTGCCGTCTATCGCCTCAAGAGCCAGTGGGGAACCTCGAGGCTGCAGAGGAATGGAATTGGCGGCAACGAACACTCTATCAATGAACAAACCACCAGCACCAGAGTCCACCAACGCCTGGGTCGTCACCGAGCCCCCGACCCAGGAGAGGACAACCGTGATCAGTGGTTTGTCAACACGGGAAACCGGGGACGAGGAGACTCCACCCAAGATCTGCCCCCGACAGGACCTCAGGTGCGAGCGTTCTCCCGGACGGTTCGGACATGCCAACCGAAAATGCCCACCGAGACCACAGTACATGCATCGGCCCTCGCGTCTCCGGAGTACCCTCTCCCCCTCAGACAGGCGAGCAAACCCCCGCTGCATGGGTTCACCCCCAGACAAGTCATCCCCAGGAGGCGTGGGAGGAGAGGGAGGCACGGGTGGGACAGCAAACGTAGGCGCCAATCTGTTAGGAGACCTCCGCAGGCTCTCCTTAAAGGAAGGTCTCTCCCTGAGTCTGGTGTCAATCAAAATCAGGAAAGAAATAAGAGACTCGAGCTCCACTGGTAGGTCCTTAGCTGCAACCTCATCCTTCAAGGCATCCGAGAGACCATGAGAGAAAGCAGCGACCAGAGCCTCATTATTCCAGCCCACCTCTGCTGCCAGGGTACGAAACTCAATGGCGTATTCAGCTACGGATCGTGAACCCTGTCTGATGGACATAAGGAGCTTCGCAGCAGAGGCAGCACGAGCCGGCACATCGAATACCTTCCGAAGAGAAGCAACAAAACCGGAAAACTCGGCAACCACCGGATTGTTGTTCTCCCATAAAGGGCTGGCCCAGGCCAAGGCCTTGTCCGAGAGCAGCGAGATCAAGAAGCCCACCCTTGATCTCTCAGTAGGAAAGGCATGTGGCAGCAACTCGAAGTAAATGCCCACCTGGTTAAGGAAACCTCGGCACTGAGTTGGCTCTCCCCCAAAGCGCTGTGGAAGGGGGGCAGAACCGGTCATACCCTGAAACACCACAGGCGCAGCAACAGGTGTCAGGGTAGACTCTGGCGCAACAACCGGAGCGGCAGTAGGAGCGGGCCCAGGAGCGACAACCGACCCATCGGCAACGGAAGCTAAATGAGCCGTGCGTTCAAGCAGGGTTTGCAACGCCACAGCGAACCGACCCAACAGGTGATCCTGCTGATCAAGTCTGGCAACCAGCGTAGGTAGCGAGGGTGGCCCTGTACCGTCAGAATTCATGGCTTGGTCCTAATGTCATGGAACCATGAACCAGACGTACAACAAGAGATAAGTGGAAAATAAGAAGGTTTTATTGAAGAGCAAGCCGTAAGCAAAGTCCGAACGGATGGCTAAACCGAAGCAGGGTCTTGCGGAGACAGAGGTCAGGAACCAGAAGGGTAGTCAGACGAAGCCAGGAACAGGAACCAACGGGGTAGTCAGACGAAGCCGGAATCAGGAACCAACGGGGTAGTCAGACGAAGCCGGAATCAGGAACCAACGGGGTAGTCAGACGAGGCCAGGATCAGGAACCAGAAGCAGCAGCAGTCTTGGAGGCATGTGAACACAGGAGGACCAAGCAAGGAACTGAAGCCACAGACCTCCTATATATATGAGCTGGGCATCCAGCTCCTCCCAGTGGGAAGGAGGAGCCGCAGGGTGGGAGGCTACAAGAAAACCCAGAAACCAAGATGGCCGCCAGCACATGTCAAACGAAGGGAACAGCAAGGAGGTAAGACCATGACATAACCACAGATACGTGGACCAGTAAGCATGGCCAGGGACGCTATATCTCCCTAACTGCACACTGGGTAAATGTAGTGGCAGCTGGGCCCCAGGCGGAGAGCTGTTTGGCGCACGTCCTTCCGCCGCCAAGGATCACAGGGCAACATTCTTTGCCTCCTGTTGCCACCTCCTCCTACTCGACTTCCTCCTCCTCTTCTTCCACCTGCTCATCTAGTCAGCCACACACCTTCACCACCAACTTCAGCACAGCCCGGGGTAAACGTCAGCAGGCCATTCTGAAACTCATATGTTTGGGGGACAGGCCCCACACCGCACAGGACGAGTGGTTGCTGCCGGTGAGCCTCAAGCCCGGCCTGGTGGTGTGTGATAATGGGCGAAATCTCGTTGCAGCTCTGGGACTAGCCAGTTTGACGCACATCCCTTGCTTGGCGCATGTGCTGAATTTGGTGGTGCAGAAGTTCATTCACAACTACCCCGACATGTCAGAGCTGCTGCATAAAGTGCGGGCCGTCTGTTCGCGCTTCCGGCGTTCACATCCTGCTGCTGCTCGCCTGTCTGCGCTACAGCGTAACTTCAGCCTTCCCGCTCACCGCCTCATATGCGACATACCCACCAGGTGGAACTCCACCTTGCACATGCTGGACAGACTGTGCGAGCAGCAGCAGGCCATAGTGGAGTTTCAGCTGCAGCACGCACGGGTCAGTTGCACTACAGAACAGCACCACTTCACCACCAATGACTGGGCCTCCATGCGAGACCTGTGTGCCCTGTTGCGCTGTTTCGAGTACTCCACCAACATGGCCAGTGGCGATGACGCCGTTATCAGCGTTACAATACCACTTCTATGTCTCCTTGAGAAAACACTTAGGGCGATGATGGAAGAGGAGGTGGCCCAGGATGAGCAGGAGGAAGAGGGGTCATTTTTAGCACTTTCAGGCCAGTCTCTTCGAAGTGACTCAGAGGGAGGTTTTTGGCAACAGCAGAGGCCAGGTACAAATGTGGCCAGCCAGGGCCCACTACTGGAGGACGAGGAGGACGAGGATGAGGAGGAGGTGGAGGAGGATGAGGATGAAGCATGGTCACAGCGGGGTGGCACCCAACGCAGCTCGGGTCCATCACTGGTGCGTGGCTGGGGGGAAAGGCAGGACGATGACGATACGCCTCCCACAGAGGACAGCTTGTCCTTACCCCTGGGCAGCCTGGCACACATGAGCGACTACATGCTGCAGTGCCTGCGCAACTGACAGCAGAGTTGCCCACATTTTAACGTGTGCGGACTACTGGGTTGCCACCCTGCTGGATCCACGCTACAAAGACAATGTGCCCACCTTACTTCCTGCACTGGAGCGTGATAGGAAGATGCGCGAGTACAAGCGCACGTTGGTAGACGCGCTACTGAGAGAATTCCCAAATGTCACAGGGGAACAAGTGGAAGCCCAAGGCCAAGGCAGAGGAGGAGCAAGAGGTCGCCAAGGCAGCTGTGTCACGGCCAGCTCCTCTGAGGGCAGGGTTAGCATGGCAGAGATGTGGAAAAGTTTTGTCAACACGCCACAGCTAACTGCACCACCACCTGATACGCAACGTGTTAGCAGGAGGCAACATTTCACTAACATGGTGGAACAGTACGTGTGCACACCCCTCCACGTACTGACTGATGGTTCGGCCCCATTCAACTACTGGGTCTCTAAATTGTCCACGTGGCCAGAGCTAGCCTTTTATGCCTTGGAGGTGCTGGCCTGCCCGGCGGCCAGCGTTTTGTCTGAATGTGTATTCAGCACGGCAGGGGGTGTCATTACAGACAAACGCAGCCGCCTGTCTACAGCCAATGTGGACAAGCTGACGTTCATAAAAATGAACCAGGCATGGATCCCACAGGACCTGTCCGTCCCTTGTCCAGATTAGACATTAACTACCTCCCCTTAACCATATATTATTGTACTCCAGGGCACTTCCTCATTCAATCCTATTTTTATTTTCATTTTACCATTATATTGCGAGGCTACCCAAATTTGAATGAACCTCTCCTCTGTCTGGGTGCCGGGGCCTAAATATATGCCAATGGACTGTTCCAATGTTGGGTGACGTGAAGCCTGATTCTCTGCTATGACATGCAGACTAATTCTCTGCTGACATGAAGCCAGATTCTCTGTTACGGGACCTCTCTCCTCTGCCTGGGTGCTGGGCCTAAATATATGCCAATGGACTGTTGGACTGGTGGCTGACGTGAAGCCTGATTGTCTGTTACGGGACCTCTCTCCTCTGCCTGGGTGCTGGGCCTAAATATCTGACAATGGACTGTTGCATTGGTGGCTGACGTGAAGCCTGATTCTCTGCTATGATATGAAGACTGATTCTCTGCTGACATGAAGCCAGATTGTCTGTTACGGGACCTCTCTCCTCTGCCTGGGAGCTGGGCCTAAATATATGCCAATGGACTGTTGCAGTGGTGGCTGACGTGAAGCCTGATTCTCTGCTATGACATGCAGACTGATTCTCTGCTGACATGAAGCCAGATTCTCTGTTACGGGACCTCTCTCCTCTGCCTGGGAGCTGGGCCTAAATATATGCCAATGGACTGTTGCACTGGTGCCTGACGTGAAGCCTGATTGTCTGTTACGGGACCTCTCTCCTCTGCCTGGGTGCTGGGCCTAAATATCTGACAATGGACTGTTGCATTGGTGGCTGACGTGAAGCCTGATTCTCTGCTATGATATGAAGACTGATTCTCTGCTGACATGAAGCCAGATTGTCTGTTACGGGACCTCTCTCCTCTGCCTGGGTGCTTGGCCTAAATTTATGACAATGGACTGTTGCAGTGGTGGCTGACGTGAAGCCTGATTCTCTGCTATGACATGCAGACTGATTCTCTGCTGACATGAAGCCAGATTCTCTGTTACGGGACCTCTCTCCTCTGCCTGGGTGCTGGGCCTAAATATCTGACAATAGACTGTTGCATTGGTGGCTGACGTGAAGCCTGATTCTCTGCTATGATATGAAGACTGATTCTCTGCTGACATGAAGCCAGATTGTCTGTTACGGGACCTCTCTCCTCTGCCTGGGTGCTGGGCCTAAATATCTGACAATGGACTGTTGCATTGGTGGCTGACGTGAAGCCTGATTCTCTGCTATGATATGAAGACTGATTCTCTGCTGACATGAAGCCAGATTGTCTGTTACGGGACCTCTCTCCTCTGCCTGGGTGCTGGGCCTAAATTTATGAAAATGGACTCTTACAGTGGTGGGTGACGTGAAGCCTGATTCTCTGCTATGATATGAAGACTGATTCTCTGCTGACATGAAGCCAGATTGTCTGTTACGGGACCTCTCTCCTCTGCCTGGGTGCTGGGCCTAAATTTATGAAAATGGACTCTTACAGTGGTGGGTGACGTGAAGCCTGATTCTCTGCTATGATATGAAGACTGATTCTCTGCTGACATGAAGCCAGATTGTCTGTTACGGGACCTCTCTCCTCTGCCTGGGTGCTGGGCCTAAATTTATGAAAATGGACTCTTACAGTGGTGGGTGACGTGAAGCCTGATTCTCTGCTATGATATGAAGACTGATTCTCTGCTGACATGAAGCCAGATTGTCTGTTACGGGACCTCTCTCCTCTGCCTGGGTGCTGGGCCTAAATTTATGAAAATGGACTCTTACAGTGGTGGGTGACGTGAAGCCTGATTCTCTGCTATGATATGAAGACTGATTCTCTGCTGACATGAAGCCAGATTGTCTGTTACGGGACCTCTCTCCTCTGCCTGAGTGCTGGGCCTAAATTTATGAAAATGGACTCTTACAGTGGTGGGTGACGTGAAGCCTGATTCTCTGCTATGATATGAAGACTGATTCTCTGCTGACATGAAGCCAGATTGTCTGTTACGTGACCTCTCTCCTCTGCCTGGGTGCTGGGCCTAAATTTATGAAAATGGACTCTTACAGTGGTGGGTGACGTGAAGCCTGATTCTCTGCTATGATATGAAGACTGATTCTCTGCTGACATGAAGCCAGATTGTCTGTTACGGGACCTCTCTCCTCTGCCTGGGTGCTGGGCCCAAATTTATGAAAATGGACTCTTACAGTGGTGGGTGACGTGAAGCCTGATTCTCTGCTATGATATGAAGACTGATTCTCTGCAGATTGTCTGTTACGGGACCTCTCTCCTCTGCCTGGGTGCTTGGCCTAAATTTATGACAATAGACTATTGCAGTGGTGGCTGACGTGAAGCCTGATTCTCTGCTATGACATGCAGACTGATTCTCTGCTGACATGAAGCCAGATTCTCTGTTATGGGACCTCTCTCCTCTGCCTGGGTGCTGGGCCTAAATATATGCCAATGGACTGTTGCACTGGTGGCTGACGTGAAGCCTGATTGTCTGTTACGGGACCTCTCTCCTCTGCCTGGGTGCTGGGCCTAAATATCTGACAATGGACTGTTGCATTGGTGGCTGACGTGAAGCCTGATTCTCTGCTATGATATGAAGACTGATTCTCTGCTGACATGAAGCCAGATTGTCTGTTACGGGACCTCTCTCCTCTGCCTGGGTGCTGGGCCTAAATATCTGACAATGGACTGTTGCATTGGTGGCTGACGTGAAGCCTGATTCTCTGCTCTGATATGAAGACTGATTCTCTGCTGACATGAAGCCAGATTGTCTGTTACGGGACGTCTCTCCTCTGCCTGGGTGCTGGGCCTAAATTTATGAAAATGGACTCTTACAGTGGTGGGTGACGTGAAGCCAGATTCTCTGCTATGGGACCTCTCTCCAATTGATTTTGGTTAATTTTTATTTATTTAATTTTTATTTTAATTCATTTCCCTATCCACATTTGTTTGCAGGGGATTTACCTACATGTTGCTGCCTTTTGCAGCCCTCTAGCCCTTTCCTGGGCTGTTTTACAGCCTTTTTAGTACCGAAAAGTTCGGGTCCCCATTGACTTCAATGGGGTTCGGGTTCGGGACGAAGTTCGGATCGGGTTCGGATCCCGAACCCGAACATTTCCGGGAAGTTCGGCCGAACTTCTCGAACCCGAACATCCAGGTGTTCGCTCAACTCTAATCATCACGTCTGCTTTACACGCAGAAGGTCCTGGGTTCAATCCCCAGTGAAACCATTTACTTTCCCAAACGCATCTTAAAAAGAATCACAAAACCCAAAATAATGCATATACGTTTTCCAAAAGTTTATATATTTAGGCGAAAAAACTGTCAGTTTAATGGAAAAAACAATTTTTTTTATATCAGACTAACATGAAGCAGGTCCTAGGTGAAGACCAAAGTGAAAGCTTCAATAGCTGCGAACTTTCAATTTAAAGCTCTTAACTGGTTTCCACTTTAAGATTCATATAATCAAGAGAAATTGTTGAATTTGCCATTGGGGAGGCACAATTTTCTTCACATCTAAAATGCTCCTTGACAGGCATCATATTGTTTCAAAGGACGATTGACCTTTTAAGCTGTTCTGGTTTCATAGTGTAGTGGTCATCACGTCTGCTTTACACGCAGAAGGTCCTGGGTTCAATCCCCAGTGAAACCATTTACTTTCCCAAATGCATCTTAAAAAGAATCACAAAACCCAAAATAATGCATATGTGTTTTCCAAAAGTTTATATATTTAGGCGAAAAAACTGTCAGTTTTATGGAAAAACCCTAAATAGTTTTTATATCAGACTAACATGAAGCAGGTCCTAGGTGAAGACCAAAGTGAAAGCTTCAATAGCTGCAAACTTTCAATTTAAAGCTCTTAACTAGTGTTGAGCGCGAATATTCGAATTGCAAAATTGTTTCTCGAATATTGCAATTTCGAGATTTCGCAAATATTTAGAATATCGTTCTATATATTCGCGAATTCGAATATTCATTTTTTTTTTTTTTTTTATGATTATATTTTTTTCTTTCCCACTTCCCTAAAGTTGTTCTTACCTGTCCTTTGGATTCCTGGCTTCCTGGCTGCTCCAGTCAGTGGTGTTTTCAACTTACTGCTATATTCCATATTAGCTAAATTACAATCTAATCTATATGTGTATTTTACGAAATTTCGCAAAAGTCGAAATTGCGATGCGAGTAATATAACACGAAATAATCGCATGAAGATTTCAATTTAGCACTGCTATATTCCATATTCTAGCCTAATATGGAATATAGCTGTGCTAAGTTAGCACTGCTATATTCCATATTAGGCTAGAATATGGAATATAGCAGTGCAAAGTTGAAATCTTCATGCGATTATTTCGTGTTATATTACTCGCATCGCAATTTCGACTTTTGCAAATGTTCTTAATATTGCTCTAACTTCGTCTTTTAGAATTTTCGTAATATTCTGAAAGACGAAGTTAGAGCAATATTACGAATATTCTAAAAGACGAAGTTAGAGCAATATTACGAAATTTCGTAAAATACACATATAGATTGTAATTTAGCTAATATAGTGCTATAATCCCTTTTTTTTCCTCTAATTTTTTTTTGCCTCTTCTGAACTAAAGTTTTGTAAAATATGTACACTATTAAAAAATATTACTATAGCAGTATATTAGCTTAAATACAATGTATGTGTATTTTACGAAATTTCGTAATATTGCTCTAACTTCGTCTTTTAGAATATTCGTAATATTGCTCTAACTTCGTCTTTCAGAATGTTACGAATATTCTAAAAGACGAAGTTGGAGCAATATTAAGAATATCTTAATGTGATTGCTATTTCAACTTGACATTGACACTGCCATATTCCATCCGTATATTTCTAATATAGCACTATATTCGAAATATTCCTATTCATTCTTTCATCAGTCAAGCATTACTATGCTCTTGCTTAAAGCTTGTGTGCGATCCGATCCACTCGCATATTGTAAAGACGATTTTTCGCATAGGCTAAGTTATGTTCCATGAGTCATGACAAGCAACCGTGCCTAGAATTCACTTGACATTTTAAAAAGTGTTCAGTATCCTTACTCACACAATCTAAACACTATATATTTTATGCGAAGATTCGCTGCTATAATATTCGTATAAAATTCCTTTCGTGTAATGGTCAGCCCTTCTGAACTACTGTTAGCGGCTTATTGATTAAAGCTTTTTTGCGATCCGATCCACTCGCTTATTGTAAAGACGATTTTTCGCAAAGAAAAAGTTATGTTCCATAACAAGCAACCGTGCCTAGAATATACTTGGCATGTCAAAACCGTTCAGTATCCATACCCATTTAATTTTAGCACTTTAAATGTATAGTATTGTACGCGAAAATTAGCTGCCATTACATTCGCAAAAAAAACTATTCGTGTTATGGTGTTTCCGTCTAAACCACTGTAAGTATTTCACATATAGCGTATATTGAGAGAATTTTCTGCCCTCAAATATTATCGGACATCATATCGTTTACTTACTGAGTGACCCTTCAAATACCAGTGCATATAGCTTATTTTACAACGGTTCTTATAATGCGAAAAATCGGTCATTAATAATTCGCATTATTCAATTCGTATGATGTAAGTTTGTTAGTCCATTGCATCAGCTTATGCGCATGGTTTAATATTGCGAATTATTCGTAAACCGAATATTCGTATTTTTTTCTTGTATTCCATGTGAGTTGATTGTTATCCCCTCCCTAATCTTGCTTATAGCCAATGAGAAGGCATTGTCACAGCTTAGCAACATCCCTAGCAACCAATCAGAAAGTAGTCTACCTCTCACTATATAAATCGAGGCACTCCCTGGTATCCACTTTGTGGGTTTAGTTTTTGGAGAGTTAGGAGCTAGTGCTTGTGAGCTGTTGGTTTCTATTGAGCAAGAAATTCGCATTGTTACTTTTATTTAGCTATTTAGTGTTAGGTAGTACTAGTGATTGATTAGGGAATAGCTTTTAGGGTCTGAAGTATCAAACAAGATTAACTGCTGACAGCCCGTGTAATGCCAGCCACAGGGCTGACGGCTTGGAAGATATCCGCTGACACTTGCCTGCCTCCAAGTGAACCAACGGTGTGTACCTCATTGTCTCTCATGCTTCCATGAAACTACTCCTTGGCAAGGGAGCCTGGTGCACCATAGGTGAGATGTCTGAACCATACAAGGCCATGGAACTGATAGTCGGGTCCGACCACCCAGTGCACCCCTGGGGACCCGCCACCTTCTTCCGATCGGTGTGGGAGACTTGACTCCCCTTGAAGGGCACACCAGCCGATTGCCGGGTAAAATGGGGAATCGACAAGCCCAGCTGCTGGAACTGCTGGTCGGGTAAAAAATCCAAATCCGTTCTCATAGCGGTCCTCTCGCTCAAACCGGCAGATTCTACCTTCTCTGCCGGCGGGATGAGTGAGGAACTCCTGCCCAGGCACCTGAACTGCTTGGTGGGACACAAATACCCTGCCCACCCCTCAGGGTCTCTCTACCTTCTTCCGGGAGGTGTTGGAAAGGGGGCCCCCCTCCCGTGCAATGCCACCCCTGTGACCCAGGGGTGGTGCGCCGGCATGCCCAGCCTCTGGAACTGCTGGTCGGGTAAAAAATCCAAATCCGTTCTCATAGCGGTCCTCTCGCTCAAACCGGCAGATTCTACCTCCTCTGCCGGCGGGAGGAGCGAGGAACTCCTGCCCAGGCACCTGAACTGCTTGGTGGGACACAAATACCCTGCCCACCCCACAGGGTCTCTCTACCTTCTTCCGGGAGGTGTTGGAAAGGGGGCCCCCCTCCCGTGCAATGCCACCCCTGTGACCCAGGGGTGGTGCGTCGGCATGCCCAGCCTCTGGAACTGCTGGTCGGGTAAAAAATCCAGATTCGTTCTCATAGCGGTCCTCTCGCTCAAACCGGCAGATTCTACCTTCTCTGCCGGCGGGATGAGCGAGGAACTCCTGCCCAGGCACCTGAACTGCTTGGTGGGACACAAATACCCTGCCCACCCCACAGGGTCTCTCTACCTTCTTCCGGGAGGTGTTGGAAAGGGGGCCCCCCTCCCGTGCAATGCCACCCCTGTGACCCAGGGGTGGTGCGCCGGCATGCCCAGCCTCTGGAACTGCTGGTCGGGTAAAAAATCCAAATCCGTTCTCATAGCGGTCCTCTCGCTCAAACCGGCAGATTCTACCTTCTCTGCCGGCGGGAGGAGCGAGGAACTCCTGCCCAGGCACCTGAACTGCTTGGTGGGACACAAATACCCTGCCCACCCCACAGGGTCTCTTTACCTTCTTCCGGGAGGTGTTGGAAAGGGGGCCCCCCTCCCGTGCAATGCCACCCCTGTAACCCAGGGGTGGTGCGCCGGCATGCCCAGCCTCTGGAACTGCTGGTCGGGTAAAAAATCCAAATCCGTTCTCATAGCGGTTCTCTTTCTCAAACTGCACCTCTTGTGGAAGTTTTGCCGGGGACAAAGTCAGACTGCCTTACCTGATTTCGCTTCCATAAGCTCGGACACATTTTGGGCAAAGTCCCCCTCCTACATGGAAGTACCACACAGCGACTTCCCTTGGAGCTAGGAGGCCCAGACTTGCACAGCTTGTAGAGGGGGACTTGTGCTTCAAGGGGAGACCTCCAGCTAGTCTGTGCCACCTTTACTTCCATAATGGCAGAGGGGCAAAGTCTGACTTTTTTACCCGAAAACACTTCCATAAGCTCGGGTACATTTTGTGCAAAGTACCCCTCTTCTGTGGAAGTTCAGACCGGGGGAACAGACGCTGAAGTCATGGAACTATTGGTGGGACGCAAACACCCTGCCCACCCCGCAGGGTCTCTCTACCTTCTTCCGGGAGGTGTTGGAAAGGGGGCCCCCCTCCCGTGCAATGCCACCCCTGTGACCCAGGGGTGGTGCGCCGGCATGCCCAGGCTCTGGAACTGCTGGTCGGGTAAAAAATCCAGATTCGTTCTCATAGCGGTTCTCTTTCTCAAAACTGCACCTCTTGTGGAAGTTCGGTCCGGGACAAAGTCAGACTGCCTTACCCGATTTCGCTTTCATAAGCTCGGACACATTTTGGGCAAAGTCCCCCTCCTACATGGAAGTACCACACGGCGACTTGCCTTGGAGCTAGGAAGCCAAGACTTGCAGGGCTAGTAGAGGGGGACTTGTACTTCAAGAGGAGACCTCCAGCTAGTCTCTACCACCTTCCTTTCCATTATGACAGAGTGGCAAAGTCTGACTTTTTTACCCGAAAACACTTCCAGAAGCTCGGGTACATTTGGTGCAAAGTTCCCCTCTTCCGTGGAGGTTCAAACCGGGGGACCAGATGCTGAAGTCATGGAACTGATGGTGGGACACAAACACCCTGCCCACCCCACAGGGTCTCTCTACCTTCTTCCGGGAGGTGTTGGAAAGGGGGCCCCCCTCCCGTGCAATGCCACCCCTGTGACCCAGGGGTGGTGCTCCGGCATGCCCAGCCTCTGGAACTGCTGGTCGGATAAAAAATCCAGATTCGTTCTCATAGCGGTTCTCTTTCTCAAACTGCACCTCTTGTGGAAGTTTTGCCCGGGACAAAGTCAGACTGCCTTACCCGATTTCGCTTCCATAAGCTCGGACACATTTTGGGCAAAGTCCCCCTCCTACATGGAAGTACCACACTGTGACTTCCCTTGGAGCTAGCCAGCCAAGACTCGCAGGGCTAGTAGTGGGGGACTTGTACTTCAAGAGGAGACCTCCAGCTAGTCTGTGCCACCTTCCCTTCCCAGATGGCAGAGGGGCAAAGTCTGTACATGGAAGTACCACACGGCGACTTCCCTTGGAGCTAGGAGGCCCAGACTTGTTCGTTCTCATAGCGGTCCTCTCGCTCAAACCGGCAGATTCTACCTTCTCTGCCGGCGGGAGGAGTGAGGAACTCCTACCCAGGCCCCTGGAACTGATGGTGGGATGAGGCCACCCAGTTCGCCCCCTAGGGCATCTCTACCTTCTTCTGAGAGGTGTGCGAGACTTGACTCCAAGGTCAGGATACACCACCTCTGTGAACCAGCAGAGGCCTGTCATCATGCCCAGCCTCTGGAACTGATGACCTGAGCCAACTTCATTTGAGATAGAAAAATAGTTTATTTAATTTACACATACATATTAATCACTGCTACCTGAAGTGTTGGGCAGACATCCCATCTCCCTCTCCACCATGTTTATTTTATCCTGGGGGGCCAGCGGCAGCTGTGGTCTGGCCCGCATCACTACCACAAGATCTTTTCACCAGCTTGTAACCATGACATATGTCATCCAGCACTTTCTCTCGGTAGTGCCTTTCCGCCATGGAGTTTGTGTGTGCCAAGTACTTTGCAAAGAGAGACTTTTCAGGATCAGTGTATCTTGCAAGCGTCCATGTTTCACAAACCTTCCTGACCACCTGACTGGAGATATCGGGGAGGTTATATCTGGTAACGAAGGGGAGAATTAGCTGAAGATCCGGGCAACAAAGAGACAGAGAGCGGGGATGACTGCTTTGGCACTACTCACTTTGTTTGGTAGCTCTTGATGTCTCTTGAAACAGTATGTCGCTCAGTTCCCACTGATGAAAGGAAGAATTTAGCCATGGGATCGTATTCGTCGCTTCTGGTTAGCAATGGCCGGACTGTTTCATAGTAGGCCTGAAACCACTGAGGAGAGAACAAGGGTACAAAGTGTTTAAATAGAAGAGGGTGGGAGCTGAATAACACCCAGGAACCAGCAAAGGGCCATCTGCTCACACTCACCGACTCTTCATCATTATCAAGTGCGAAAGCAGCAACTTGCTGAGTAGAGGTCTTATGAGTTCTTACACCGATCACACATAGTTTTTGACCTTCGTACTCATGGTGAATCCTCTCATCCCACTCTCCCACCTGCAAGGAGAAGACACGAGGAGCGACGAATGGTGAAAAAGAACCCCACATACTGAACCAGAAAAGCGACTTACAGTCATGTTTTGGACTACCCCCGGTCGCTGAAGATGCTTTAACACAAGAAGGCACTCTAGGTAGAGGATAATTTCAGTTTGCTGATGGGAGGTTGCACAGTTGGCCCGGGCTTGGGCTATGCACTTCAAAAACATGCTCTTGGCGTCCCTGAGGACTGCTCGGCATTCGGACGGGCTGGGTGATTTTTGGCTCAAGGCTGCGTACCTAAGACAAGGAGAGAAAGAAGACCAGAGAAGTTAGGTACTCACAAACAGGGAGTGGGGAGGACCAACAAATGACTCCACCATCCCAGCCCTACCCCTGGCTCCACATTCACCTCTTGTCAACCCGGTCTCTTGAGAGACACTTGGACAGGATCTTTTGGATGTCCTCCGTGGCGATGAGGAAGAACTTGCACTTTTTGTACAGCTCAGGCTGCCTGATGGAAAGGTTGGTGGAGCGCATATTGTACTTTACGAACCGTCGAATACGCTGGATGCAATTTAAGCGAGTCTGGTGAGAGAGATTGACTTCTAAGAGCTTGTCAAAGTAAGATTGTACCTTCTCAATGTCGTTGACAAAGTCCAGGCAGGCACATTGTGGATTCATGAAGTATAGGAACCGGGCAACCGTATCCACATCCTGCCCATGATTGCTCAGGCCCAGCGTAGACTTAAGGTAATGGGCGTAAGGCTTCAACAGAGGATCCCCAGAGGGATGACGGCTGTACAGCCCAGCGTCCTGCATCCTCTTCCGTGCAGCACCTTTCCCTGTAGTTTTAAAAGTCCTAGATACAGGGGAAGAGGTTTATGAGAAAAGAAAAGTCACGGTGCAACCATAAAAGTCAATGTTCATCACCAAGGGTGGTGTACCCACCAGGGAGTGCATTGAAAGAAATGTTCATCGCTTTCTCCTGGAGACTCGGCTGAGGAGAATAGGTCCATGGTTAATGAAGGGGTCACATCCACCTCCACTCCTGAAGGGGCCAGATCCACCTCCCCTAGACTCGGGGTTACTGAGGAACACTCCTCCACTGGGCTCACGGTTACTGGAAAAACCTCCACCGCCACTGGGTTCTGAGCTCCAAAAGAACCCTCCTCCAGGCTCACGGTTCCCGAAGAAACATCCACCACTGGGCTCATGGTTCCTGAAGAAACCTCCACCACCGGGTTCACGGTTACTGGAACACCATTGTCCTCCACTAGGCTCAGGGTTATTAAATCCCTATCCTCCCAATCACTGATAAGCTGGCAAACAGTTCCGTGATCATTGGGGGTGGAAGATGAAAGCTTCTGGCTGGCCTGGGGAGGAGGACCAGACATCAAACTGGAAGCACTATAGAGAGAAGTATAAGGTATGAAAGTTAAAAGAAGGGTGTTCTGGAGGGAAACACAGGTTCACCAGACATAACAGCACCTTACCAGGGAGAAGGGGGCTTATCGATGATGGTAAACCCTCTGTCTTCCAGGAACTGTACAATGTCCTCAGTGGATTGAAGGGAGGCGACCTGATTGTAGCTGATGGTGGTACCACGGCTGCCAATGTTTTTCAGGGTGGTCTTGGAAGTTAACAGACTGGATTGGATCTCATCATCTGTGCGAAGTCTCATGCAGCATCTCCTCAAGTGCGTGGATAGGTCTCTGTACACTTTGTGACAGACGGCACAGGTGAGGGCAGTCCGGTTGCGACTTGGAAGAGAGATAGAATTACAATATAAGCATGGGTATGGCAAATCATACACGCCGGCTTAGTGCTACTTCATGGAACTGCTGGCGGGATGCGCCCACCCAGTTCACCCACGGTGCCTCTATACCTTCTTCCGCAAGGTTTGAGAGACAGGGATCCCTCATTGGCACGACACACCACCTCTGTGACCGGGGATAGGGGTGACCCAACATGCCCAGCCGCTGGAACTGCTGGATGGGTGCACCTGGTAGGTGCATGCTCATTCACGTTCTCTCAAAACAACATAGTCTGTCCTTCTCTTTGCCAGCGGGAGGAGTGAGAGACTCCTGCCTAGGCCCCTGGAACTGCTGGTGGGATGAGACCACGCAGTTCACCCCCAGGGCCTATTTACCTCCTCACATGAGGTGTGGGAGACAGGGTACATTCGATTCCCCTCACCCTTCTACTGACAGGCACCTCAGACCATGGAGCCACCAGCGGTCTGACTGAAACAAGCTGAGCAGTGGCCTTAGGGACACGGTGTCCCGGGGGAATCTGCAGACTGGTTTTGGGGTGCACTTGGCAGCCCATAGCCTTTGCAGGACACTCGGCCAGCAGCCATTCAGCCGGCGGCCCCGGCAGACACTTGCATGGCGGCCGCCTGGCTGGCAACCCAGAGACCTCGTCGGACACTCGCATGGCGGCCGTGTGGCTGCCTGCATGGAAGCTTCGGCGGACACCGACATGACAGCCCCTGGGCTGCTACCCACACAGGCTTCGGTGGACAGTCGCCATGCAGCCCCGAGGCCTCGGCGGACACTCGAATGGCAGCCGACAGTGCTCGGTGAAAACTCGCCCCAGCAGCTCCTCTGCAACCCACCCAGCAGAGAGGGTTATTATCCAAGGGTACAACTCACGGTATGCCTCTTTCATGGCTGATAGGTGTCTGTTTCGGGGACATGGAGCAGAGCAAGCGAAGAGCGGTCTGCAATCCTCCAGGTGTTACCTCAGAAATGACACGCCTACGCAGCAGCTGCATCTGTCCGCCCGGGCGCGCGGAAACTCGGCAGCCAATGGGCTGACAGCTGGAGTGATTGGAAGCACCTGATGCAGGTTTAGGGGCTCAATTATTAGATAGGTTAGATTAGTTAGGTAAAAGATTCAAGATACAGTTAGCTGATAGGTTTTAGTGCAGGGATCTGTGTAGGGCATATAGGTATAGGGAGTTAGGGACTTGAAAACACATATTGATATAGATTAATAGATTAGGTTAGTGTTTAGGGTTATTTAGGACAGATTTTAGGTTAGGTCAGTTAGGGATTTAGGGTAATTTTGTGTCTTTCTGTCTGTCCTTGTTAAAAAGTTTTGTTTTAATAGTTTTTTGTTTGACTGTCTTTGTGTTTCTTTGTTACTTTACTTTAAAAAAAAATTTTTGTTTGTTTTAGCTTTGTTACATCTGTTTTGTCTTTGCGTCTGATTGTCCGCGTTTTTAGTGTTTTACAGTTAAAAAAAAAAAAGTTTGGTTCTTTCTGTTTAGCTTTGTTACATCTGTCTTTTCTTTGTGTTTTATTGTCTGCGTTTTCAGTGTTTTACAGTTAGAAAAAAAAAAGTTTGGTTATTTCTGTTTAGATTTGTTACATCTGTCTTTTCTTTGTGTTTTATTGTCCGCGTTTTCAGTGTTTTACAGTTAGAGAAAAAAAAAAAGTTTGGTTATTTCTGTTTAGATTTGTTACATCTGTCTTGTCTTTGCGTCTGATTGTCCGCGTTTTTTCTGTTTTATAGTTAGAAAAAAAAAGTTTTGTTTTTTGTTTAGTTACATTTGTCTTGTATTTCCGTTTGATTGTCTCCGTTTTTCTTTGTTAGTTTTATAAAACCAAAAAAAAGGTTTAGTTTGTTCTGTGTTTGTGTCTGATTGTCTGTGTGTTTCTGTGTTTGTCTTAGTTTGTCATAAAAAACAAAAAAAAAGTTTTATATTTTCTTCGAATTAGTTAGATTTTTAAGTTAGGGGTTTTATTTTAGGTTTATTACTTTCATTTATTTTATTTAATTTTTTTTTTTTTACATTAATTTATTTTTTTTTTTCGAAAAGTCCCTACCCCAATAAAGTTTTATCAAAAACACATTTTAAATTAGTTTAATAATTAAACTAAATATGAGTGCACGGGGCCGCGCAGGCAGCCGCGGTAGAGGAGTCAGTTCCGATGCTGGACCGCTGCCAGCACGGGGCTGCTCCTCCAGCTCCAGTCACAGACAGGCAGGGGCAGGTGGCAGGGGTGTCCGCCTGATCCGTGACTTTTTTGGTTTTAGCAGTCGTCCAAGGGTCATACAGTCTCAGGACGCCGAGAAAGTGATGGCTTTGGTGGCTGACTCCAGTGCCACGGAGTCCTCAGCCCCAGTTAACAGCAGCAGCAGTAGCGGCAGATCTACGCCTCCTGTACAAGCAACCCCCACTCCCACAGAATTGTCCCCGCTCATGTTCGAAGACGAGGACACTGAGCTGGACATTCTGGGGGAGGCTATGCAGGAGGCTGAAATACAGTTCAGCCCTCAAGATGGGCAGGACTTTTTGGAAGGGATTGGGGATAACGAGGAGGAGGAGGGGGTAACTATACATACCCCTTTGAAATCCCTTCCAACAGGTGCGGCTGGTTTGAAAAACACCAAACCCGCACCTAGTCAGACCCAGGTGTCAGCGAGGGGACAGCGGATCCCAGTCAGGGGCTCCATGTTAGCTGTTCCCCTCAGTCCACCACAGTTTGGCACCGGGTCTGACATTGCAGATTAGGAGGAGGGTGACGCCGAATGGGTGCCACCTACTTTGGCAGGTGACAGCAGCACTGAAGAAGGTAGGCACCCGAGGCAAACGGTGCGCCAGGTCTCCAGGGAGCCCATTGGCAGGGGCTCTACTGTTGAGAGTAGCAGGCAGCAGCAGCATGCTCCACCTGTGCGCACCGAGACCCAACAGGCGCAAGCCAGCACCACCCCATCGGACAGGAGGTTGGTGCGGAAGTCGCCTGTTTGGGCTTTCTTCACCCTGGCAACAGATGATGTTACTGTTGCCATTTGTAATCTCTGCCATGCCAGGGTGAGGAGAGGGAGGTCAGTTGCTCGGCTGGGTACCACAGCCCTGAACCAGCACGTGCGACTGAACCACTGGCGGGAGTGGGAACAGAGTAAGAGTGGTAGTAGCAGCAGCGCCACCGGCAGTGTGCAGGGGACAGCAGCTCCTGCCACTGTACAGCAGCTCCCCCTCTCAATTGCTACTGATTCCCACCCCCCAGCTCCCTCTAGTAGAGGTATTGGTACCGGCAGCCATCCCTCTGCAACCAGTGCACCCTCCTCTATCGCCTCCTCTGCCGTCCGGCGCCAGCCATCAGTTGCTGATGCTTTTGAACGCACCGCGCCCTATGCCCCAGGGGACCGACGTGTGCGTTCACTCAATGGGCTCCTGGCAAGGGTTATTGCCCAACATCTGCTTCCGTACAATCTGGTTGACAGCAACCCATTTAGGCAGATGTTGGAGCAGGCCCAACCCAGATGGCGTGTCCCCAGCCGCCATTACTTT
This sequence comes from Bufo gargarizans, assembly GCF_014858855.1. Lineage (NCBI taxonomy): Eukaryota > Metazoa > Chordata > Amphibia > Anura > Bufonidae > Bufo > Bufo gargarizans. The sequence continues at coordinate 25,383 of NW_025334188.1, read as the reverse complement.
GCCAGGACTGGCGTCCCTGCCCTACACCAGCACCTTGTGCAGAATGTATGCCTGTCGCTGGATCATGCTGTCAGCGACAGGGTGCATCTCACAATGGATGCTTGGACCAGCAGGCATGGGCAGGGTCGATACCTAAGCTTTACAGCCCATTGGGTTTCCCTCCGAGGCGCCGGGGAGGGAACGGCGGCATCTGAGTTTGTGGTGCCGCCCCGGGGTGTCCATGGGAGAAATGCTCCTCTCCCGCAAGCCACTGTCTCCATGGTTGCTGAGCCCCCAAGCAAGCGTCCCCGTAGCTACGCAAGTGTGGGGCACGTCCGCTGCCAGGCTGTGCTCCAGCTTGTGAGCTTGGGAGAACGGAGACACACTGGACCTGATGTTCTGTCCGCACTACAGGCTCAGGTCCAGAAGTGGCTGACACCCCGAAGTCTGCAGGCAGGTATGGTTGTCTGTGACAACGGCAGCAACCTACTCGCCACCCTTCAGGCTGGCAGTCTCACACACGTGCCCTGCATGGCACATGTCCTCAACCTTGTGGTTCAGAAATTCCTCCGCACTTACCCAGGGTTGAGTGACATTGTGCAGAGGGTACGTAGGATTGCCAGCCACTTCCGCCGATCCCCAACCGCCGCCGCGTCCCTGTCCAAACTGCAGCGGGACAACAGCCTGCCTACCCACAGGCTGATTATGGACAGTGTGACGCGGTGGAACTCCACCCTCAACATGCTGGAGAGGTTGAGGGAGCAGCGACGGGCGGTGAGGGAATACCTGCTGGAGTTAGGCACTCCAGGGCCATCACACCCACTCCCCTTAGTCACTAATGCGGAGTGGGGGCAGATTCAGCAAGTCTGCCACGTGTTGGCCCCATTCGAGCAGGCGACAAAGATGGTCAGCAGGGAGCATGTTGGCCTCAACGACGTGCTCCCCTTAGTGTTCCTGCTGGACAGGACACTAGATCGCCTGCTTGAGGCTGGGGAGAGTGCCTTGGTGGAGCATGAAGAGTCAACCATGCTCCACTATGGCCAGGCCCAGGACGACGAGGAGGAGGATGAATTAGTGGACATCCAGGAGTCTGGGCTTGGTCAGGAGGGAGAGCCGGTGCTGGGGGCACCGATAGTCCGGGGGTGGGGCACCTCCGACCGGGAGCAGCGGCATCGGCAGCAGGAGGACCAAGAGGTCATGGTCCCGGGTAGCTCTGAAGAGTCACAGCGGGCTGTGCTCTTTCCCATGGCTGCCCATATGCTGCGATGCCTCAGGAGGGACCCCCGGATCATAAAAATAAAGGAGAGGGATGAGTTTTGGTTGGCCACCCTTTTAGACCCTCGCTGCAAGGGGAAACTGGAGCAGTTTCTACCAGCCAGCCGGAGGCAGGCCCGTATTGAAAAATTGCGGGCCTGTCTGGTCCACCGGCTGGAGGAGGCAAACCCTAGGCCTCACGCTCCAGTTCTCCCCGCCCATCTCACCCAGCAGGTGGCTGGAACCAGCAGCACCAGCCGAGCAGGTGACCTTATGGGTGAGATGAGGCTGTTCTACCAGTCTGCGCGACCCAGTACCACCAGCAGCAGCAGCATCAGTCACCACCAGCGGCTGGCCCGCATGGTGGCAGACTACATGGGGTCCGTTGGTGCTTCCGACAGCATGAACACCGACGACCCCATGGAGTACTGGGTTGCCAGGCTGGACACCTGCCGTGAGCTGGCTCAGTATGCGCTGGAGTTACTTTCTTGCCCCCCCTCCAGCGTACTGTCTGAGCGGACTTTCAGAGCGGCAGGTGGGGTGGTCACCGACAAGAGGACCCGTCTGTCCACTGACTCTGTGGACAGACTCACATTCATTAAAATGAATGAGTCCTGGTTCGGCAGTGACTTCTTGGCCCCCGCTGTCGGTTCAGGGCGCTGAAGGGTCCCTTGTTCATCCCTCTCCTTTGCTCTCCCTCCAATTCTCCATTATTTTTTAATGTTTCTTAATGACATGGACACTAACACAACTGGCCAAGGCCAAGCAACGTCTTCACTGACTTCTGGGCTCTGTTTGATCTCAGGACGGTGTGGATGTGCACATGTCGTTAGCGCTGGATGTGAGCACCGACAATCGTGTATGGGTGTACCTGATTGATTAATTGAAAATAGAGTGTGTTCAAAATGTCAAACTGCTTTACTAAAAACATTTTTTACATGTAAATATTTAATTTATTATATATGTTACGACATTACTGTTTTAGACTATTAAATAAAAAATATAACTTGTTTTTATTTAGTTTTGGGTTGTGTTCATGGTCTGATGTGTGGTCCATTCATGAATTCACATTCATGCTGCTTAGTTAGAAAATGATACAATGTAAGGTGTATTATTTTAGTGTTGGTGCTGCCCCTTTTTGTTGGTGGGGCCATTCATGGTAATATGTTCCAGATGCACATTTAGCTGCTCCTGCCACCTGTCCTGCTGATTTTGTGCCTAGCTATATGCGGGCCTCATTCAATACCATTTTCAAATATCCTCTGTTGGATGCTGTCTCCTGGCCAGACTCCTGATATATATGAGTCATCTAGGGGCCTAAAAACACTCTTTCTACTGCTGCTGCTGCTACATGTCCTGCTGATTTGAGCCTAGCTATATGCGGGCCTCATTCAATACCATTTTCTAATATCCTCTGTTGGATGCTGTCTCCTGTCCAGACTCTTGATATATATGAGTCATCTAGGGGCCTAAAAACACTATCTACTGCTGCTGCTGCTGCTGCTACATGTCCTGCTGATTTGTGCCTAGCTATATGCGGGCCTCATTCAATACCATTTTCAGATATCCTCTGGTGGATGCAGCTGGCTGTCCTGATCTATATGAGTCATGTAGGGGCCTAATACGACTACAATTTGTGCTTTGATGTGTGTGTATACTATTTTTCTATTAATTTAACTACATAGTCTACATTTCAATGCTGATGTCTTACAGGTTTACAGTTTATTTTGGCCTTAAATTGTAGCTTTAATACTATTTCTTTAGTACACTTACAAAATTAAATACATTTTTTTTATTAGATAATATTATTGGAGCAACCAAGTTGAAAGTTAAGTACGTAATGTGTTTATATATTTTTCTCCTCCATATTCTTTTTTCTTTTAATTTCATAAACAACAATGCAGAAATATATATTTTCTGATTCTGTAAAAATTATGTTTGTCATTTACAGAAAAGTCATAACAGTGTCAAGTATCAAACATAGAGCGAAATATTCATAGATTGACCTGAGTCCTACAATGGGTGTAATAAATGTTATAAACAATTTGAATAAAATTGAAGTGTAGAACTGATAAGTAAAAGGTTGATATTTTAGATATATGTAAATATAAACTTTATAATCCTGATTGGCAATAACTTTAATTTTTTTGGGGAAAAAAAACTGACTAAAAACACAATCAAGTTCTTCCGGTTATGGCGCCGCCATGTGAGGGAGTCGAGCGCGTGAGCTCCGCAGCACATGAGACGATAATCGCCATGGGAACTTGTAACACCTCTTTTATACAATATGAAGATAGTGTCATGGAACGTTAAAGGGTTACGTTCACCCCAAAAACGTAACAAGATATTGGGACGGTTAAAACATTTAGGGGCCAACATAGCAATGTTGCAAGAAACTTGTCAGAAAGCGACTTTTGCAGAATGAAGAAACAGTGGGTGGGGACGGTGGTGGGTTGTCCCGCAGTGAATCGCAAGGCTGGAGTATGTTTTCTCCTTCACAGGAATCTGGCTTGTGACGTTCTGGTGACTGAACCTGACTACCAAGGCCGTTGTTGTGTTCTGCACATCAAAGTTGGGTCAGAATAAATTATGATTTATAATGTCTATGGACCTAATGTGGACAATAAGCAATCTTTTGATGATTTGGCCAGTACAATTAATAGAGACCCTGTCCCGAAGCGTAATGTTGGGGGAGACCTGAACACTGTATTCAACACTGTGGATGATAGGAAAAAGTCAAACACCCACGTTGAGGCGATACAAACGCGCAATAGTGTCATAGAACCCTTCCTACGAGATACTGCTCTACTTCACGCCTGGAGGTATGCGAATCCAGATGGTAGAGAGTTTACATTCTATTCCACACCACATGACTCATGGTCCAGGATAGATTATTTCCTAGTGTCGGAAACACTGAAGCCTAGGGTAGCGGAACCAAAAATACACGACATGGTGCTCTCGGATCACACTACAATTTATATAGGTTTTTTAGAGCCGCAGCCTAAAGGCCAGGATATTATGTGGAGGTTCCCCTTTTACTTGTATAACGATGATAACTTTAGAGATATTGTCTTAGGCTGGTATCTAGAGTACAGAGGAGATAATGTTTCTAGTCTATCTAACCCCCTCGCTGTTCTGGGATGCTGCCAAGGCTGTCAGAGGGAGGATGATGGCTTCTGTAAGGGGACTTAAAAAAAAGATCACTCAACAACTGCTCTCAGTTGCTCCCTTCGTACCGCTTTTACCACTTATCAGACCTCCCCTAATGAAAATACCAAGAAGACCTGGCATCTGGCTAAAGGGGATTATAAACTGTGGTACAAGAGATAGATGAGATGCGACATGTCTGGAATAGATAATAATTTCTTTAGAGTTGGTAACAAATCAGGAAGGTTGTTGGCCAACCTTGTCAAAAACTCCAGACGACAATCCCACATCTCGAAATTGGCAGATAACAGTGGGGCTATATATGACAATCCTGGCAAAATCACCTCTATTTTAAAGGATTATTATAAAGAGTTATATAAGGACCCGGGACTTAAGACTACCCTGTCGTCATTTATTTCTAAGTGTGTGGCGCTTCCGTCCCTCTCTGTTACCCAGCTGGATTCGCTGAACTCCCCGATATCTGAGGATGAGGTGTTATCAGCAATTAAAGGCATGCACTTACATAAAGCCCCTGGTCCGGACGGGTCCACAGGAGAATTTTTTAAGATGTTAGGTGAGGACCTTAAAACCCCTCTGGCGGCTGTGTTTAATGGCATACTGGCGGGCAATCCGTTGTCCGCAACAGACAACTTAGCTTACATTAAACTGATTCCTAAACCGGGGAAAGATAGTCTTAATCCCGCCTCGTATCGCCCAATGTCGCTGATCAACGTAGATCTCAAGTTAGGGGCGAAGATCATGGCTGACAGACTCTCACTTGTCCTGCCAGCTCTGGTTTCGCGGCCTCTGTCAGGGTTCGTCAAAGGAAGGTCAGCGGTTTCAAACATTGGGAAAGTTTTGACAGTGTTGGATGCAGTGCAGGGAAACCTCAGCTCTTCTACGCAGCCGTCCTTGATGGCAATTGACGCGGAGAGGGCGTTTGATAACATTCGCTGGGACTGGCTAGACGAAGTGTTGAGTAGAATGCATTTTGATGGACCAATTAGAACTTTTATAACAGCTTTGTACACTGCCCCTAGTGCCCACATAGCTATTCAAGGTTTTTTGTTTGTTTAGTTTACAGGGGGACACGTCAGGGGTGTCCGCTTTCCCCACTATTGTTTGACCTTGCACTTGAACCATTGCCCCGCATGCTTGAGGGAGGGGACGTCTTCAGTGGAATAAAAGTAGGCCATAAAGAAATCTATACCTCCTTATTTGCGGACGACATCCTATTGATCATGGCGGACCCAGTTGAGGACCTTGAGAAAGTCTTTCAACTCCTGGACACATTTGGTCCAGTCTCACGTTTTAAAATAAATCTGTATAAGTCCGTGATATTGCCATTAACATCCCTGAAGTTGAAGGAATTACTCCCGGGGTCATGTAGCAACATAGTGGTGAGTAACTCTCACATTACCTATCTGGGAATAAAAATAGGAAAATCTTCATCATGCCTTTATAATCTAAATTACCCGCCCCTATTTAAAGATATTTCCGCCGATCTTAAAAGATGGCAGAATCTTCCACGGTCCTTAACGGGTAGAAGTCATATTCTGAAAATGCTATGTTTTCCCAAATTGCTGTATCCCCTGCAGAAGATTCCATTACTCCTGAAGCATGCGAATGTCACGGGCCTTCATTCGGTCTTTACTAGATTTTTATGGTCAGGTAGAAAGCCTCACATTGCATTGACAAAACTGATGTTACCAAGAGATAAGGGGGGTTTGAACGTACCAAATATTAGAATGTACAACTTAGCGTGCTTTCCAATGCTGACAGTGCCAGGCAGGTAAAATAAATGTTTGTTGCTGAACTTCAAAAGCTTTCGGAAGACACAGCCACGCTTGAGGAAGAACCAGCTGTCAAAAAACCGCACCATGACAAGCTGAGTACCAGCCTGGACTGTGTTTTTCAGGAAATAGCAGATGAACATCCCTCTACATCTGTGAGCATCACTCCAAAAGCTGCTACTGTGCAGCTGTTAAGGTACCTAGCGGAGAACACTGTCTCATGCTCAGATAGTCCACTTAAATACTGGGCATTAAATAAAATACGTTTTCCAACTTTGGCTGTAATGGCGCAAAAGTATCTTTCAGCCCCATGCAGTAGTGTGGAAAGTGAAAGACTGTTCAGCTCAGTGTCTCACGTTCTGACCGAAGGCAAAAAAAGACTTCTAGCTGACCATGCAGAAATGCTTATATTACATAAATGGTTGATACACTGCCTCTTGTACTTAAACAATGTATGTTATAGTTCTGTTTTGGGCCTTTTGGTTGGTCAGTGGTCACAAAATACATGTGTGTGTATTTTATTGTTAAAATTGGTATCGGTGAGTACTTAAATAAAAGTATCGGTACTCATACAAAAAAATGGTATCGGGACATCCCTACCGGGTACTTAACGGTTATTTAATTCCCTTATTCGGAATAGTTATGAATCAGAACTTTGGAGTCTACATTTTACTACAGTGTTAACGGTTAAACATGAAGGTTATTAATCCTGCGTAGGCAACCAGCATGGATCACTTTTTCTACTTTGCACTATAACAAGTCTAGAGTGTAGAATTCTAAAAACATGGTTTGGATTGTACATATTCATGCATGTGCTGTGTTAATTATGTATTGTCAATATTTATACAAAGAAATATGTATCTAAATAAAAATATTTTAAAAAATAATCCAGTGTTGTTAGGTTTCATTTACAAAATTAATTTATTTTACTATGTTTTATTTTTAAAAAAATTGGGTTTGGGGCGCCAGTGTTGTGGTTCACGATGTAGCAAGTTGTGGACCGCATGTGGCCTTCCCTTGTCAAAAGGTCTTGTGCACTAAAAATTGCACTGGACTTATTGATGAACCTAATGAAAAAAAAAAAATTTTATTATTTATTTTTTTTGTTAGTTTTTTTGCTACGGATTAAGGTTCGAACATGGTGTTGGCTGTTGTCCTGGGAGGGATGGCTTGACTTCCGTGTTGACCTATCTACATGGTTGGGTCTGACTGGCGTTATACTCATCCGTGTGACAATCCGGTTTTGTTAATGAAGCCTGAATGACACATGTATATAGGGATAGTTACCTTTATATATTTTTCAAAAATATTGACAATTATGTAATGATAATTTGCACATGCAAAATATATATAGACACCGCTTTTAAAAAAATTTATTAAAAAAATAAATACTATATAATGTTCCTCATCAGTTTCAGAATTCTTATACTCTGAGTCATGTAATCAAATTTTTCGGTCTGTTTGGCGGAAGCAATGCCAGGACATTTACATTTTTATAATAAAGGATCCGTGCCGTTTAGTTTTTACAACATGCCCTTACCATTTTGCTTATTATTTCCAATTTTTTATTTTTTTATATTTTTTTTGTGTGGTATCCACAATTATTTCTAAATAAATTTTATATTAGTTCTCAGTCTTATTAATTGAGCTATTTTAATAATGATAACATTTTTGTTACTAATTATTTAATTGGCTCGATACAAATTTATATTCTTATAACACAAAATTATTATTTATTTATTTTAAATATTATCAATCCGTCAAGTTTATGTCAAATTTAAGAAAAATGTATTTACGTTGAAAGTAGTTATTTCTTGTATTTATAGGTGAAACTTGATGTCTCCAATTGTTTTTATTTTCGCCCAAAAAATTGGATTAACGAATAATGGAGAAAAAAATTTAGAATTTTCTTTTACACTTAATGTTAAAAACGAATAACATTTTGCCGTCTGTCCCTGCAGAGTGAGTCAGGGCTATGTGTAGACCTTAAACTACAACGTTAATTAACCATATGCCTGCTGCTGGTTGTTAGTCAAGATGATTCTGAGATTAATGGTGTATTATAAGGCCTACACCAACCATAAATGCTGATATTATCCAATTGCTTAATAATTATGTGTAGGCCATATACTCAACGATTATCAAGGACTACTGCTATTATCAATATACATTGAAGTTCTGTGTAGGACAAATAATGCCCCTTTTATATGTACCTGCAGGTGATTTTTGTCAGTCTACTGATGAGTTTGTGATGGAGTATAGGGGCCTTACTGTAACCTAATGTTTTGAAATTAATAATAAAACTTCAATTAATCAAATAAAAACAAACACACAATATTTTTTTAACAGGAAATATTATTTTCACATTAACAAAATAAAATAAATTAACAAAAGTGCCTTAAGGCAAAGCATCAAGTTGCGCATGGAGTTCCTTGAGGGCCTCCATGTTTTGGCGGTGCTGCTCCTCCAGGACTGCCATTTGGTGGGAGTCAGAGACAGGGAAAAGAAAAAAAGAGGGTTAGTCACTGGGCCTTTCAGAATGATGGTCCAGGGATAACTTCGCAGGGCGCCAAAGGTAGGTCAAAGGGTACGTATAATTTGTTTGTACCAGAATTTTTGGAGAACAAGTATATGTATATATTAAACATTTAGTGGAACAAAGGAGGGCAGGCTGCCAATGGTCTCGACCCACCCTGATGCCCTCAAGGTGGGTGATTAGGATGAAAACAGTGGGGTTGCGTAAAAAACGCTAGAAAGGACCACAAAGAGGCGCCAAGATCCCTAGTATCTAGGGTTGTGATGGTATATACCCAAAAGGTGTTAGATACACATAAGTGGGGTGACAGTACTTTCACACTCACCAATTTATTTGTTAAAATTCTCACGGTCAACTCGTATATGGTGTGCAAATAGCAAATGTAGTATTAGGTAAATATAAATATAAAACCTTTGACAAATATAAAATCTAGATATAAAATCAAGATATAAAATCAAAATTTTAGTGACTCACTTCACCCAGGAGGGTAATGTGGGATAAAGCACAAGACACCCACACCACACCTCCTGCGCCTGGATCGCCAGTAGAGTCTCACGGATGAACAATGATCACTCAGGAGTTCTTGTTCATTCTTTATATTCTTTTATTCCAAAGCCAGGGTGGGGAGTGCTGCATACGGAGCTCCCTTATTTTGCGGGAGAGCTGCTCCCGGGACTGCCTGATCAGAGTGCCATACTGCTAATCTATGGCAGCCATCTTTTTTTCCAAAGACTTCAGTACTGTTAAAAAATAAAATAAAAAAAATTAGAAATATAGAGAGTCTTTACTCTTGAGTAAAATAGCCATGTATGGCGACTGTGGCAAATTACGACGGGGTTGGGAGGTCATTGGCACAATAACTTTATATTTGCCATAATTACTAAAAAAATTATTTAAAACAATATTATATTACAAAACTAAGGATTGAAGTTGCTATATGCACTGTAGTAAACCAAAGACGTGTCAGCTCTTCAAAGGGAGCCAAGTCGTGTAACACTTTCTCCATTAGATTCCAGTTGGGATGAGGTTTTGATGTTGGTGTGCTGTGCCTCTTTTTCTCCACACATAGTGTTGTGCGTTTCTTCCAAACAACTCAACTTTGGTTTCATCTGTCCACAGAATATTTTGCCAGTACTGCTGTGGAACATCCAGGTGCTCTTGTGCAAACTGTAAAACGTGCAGCAATGTTTTTTTTTTTTTTTTGGACAGCAGTGGCTTCCTCGGTGGTATTCTCCCATGAAATCCATTCTTGTTTAGTGTTTTAGGTATCGTAGATTCGCTAACAGGGATGTTAGCATATGCCAGAGACTTTTGTAAGTCTTTAGCTGACACTCTAGAAATCTTTACCTCATTGAGCAGTCTGCGCTGTGCTCTTGCAGTCATCTTTACAGGACGGCCACTCCTAGGGAGAGTAGCAGCAGTGCTGAACTTTCTCCATTTATAGAGAATTTGTCTTACTGTGGACTGATGAACAGCAAGACTTTTGGAGATACTTCTATAACCCTTTCCAGCTTTATGCAAGTCAACAATTCTTAATCGTAGGTCTTCTGAGAGCGCTTTTGTGCGAGGCATCATTCACATCAGGCAATGCTTCTTGTGAAAAGCAAACCCAGAACTGGTGTGTGTTTTTTATAGGGCAGGGCAGCTGTAACAACACCTCCAATCTCATCTCATTGATTGGACTCCAATTAGCTCTTGGAGATGTCATTAGTCTAGGGGTTCACATACTTTTTCCACCTGCACTGTGAATGTTTACATGGTGTGTTCAATAAAAACATGGTAACATTTAATTCTTTGTGTGTTATTAGTTTAAGCAGACTGTGATTGTCTATTATTGTGACTTAGATGAAGAGCAGATCACATTTTATGACAAATTTGTGATGAAATCCATATCATTCCAAAGGGTTCACATACTTTTTCTTGCAACTGTAGTTCTCAGTTTTAGGAAAATTGTTTTTAAAAATGTTTAATACATCCATGCCCACACTATGTATATGTGCTGTGCCCCTGTCAAAGACAAAGATTGTGGTTTATTTTATTTAGGATGGATAAACAAAAAAAAAAAAAAAAAACCTTGTTGATGGTTGCAGGGTAAATAGGACAAGGTGAAGGCAGACCAAAAAGGGAGTTGAGGGGACCTGGTGAAGCAATAAGGAAAGTCTAGCTCTTCGCTGTTTAGGGCGTTGCCTGCTCACCTTTGGTCTATTTCCCGCAAAAGGAGGGATTAGTGAGAGTTAGGTTTTTATATATTGTGAACATCCTGTATAAGATGGCAGCTAACCAGCTGTGTGAGCATCTTTACATTTCTTTGTTTCTAAGACAACTGTAGGGAGAAGGTTGAATGCTATTTGCAGTTTTCAAATCTACCTATGAACTCAGAGTTGAAGTTGCTGAAACCACTCCTATCAACCTAAGGAGCCACTAATCTTTTCTTAAGAAACACCCCTTTTGTGATGTCATGTCTGCTATTTAAGTGAATGTATCTTGAATAAAGTTCTCTGGCTCAAGGGGATGAGATGATCTTTTCATGAAACCAACTTGTATGTCTGGTCTCATTATAAAAGCAGTATGGCACGTGCATACTTATAATTGATTTGGCACCACACAAAGAAGATGAGAATCGCTTAAGTTGCGATAACAGGTTCCCTTACAGCCGATTCAGACCTGAGCGTTTTACAGCGCGTTCCTACGCGCTGTAAAATGCTCAACAGGCAAGAACCAATGATTGCCTATGGGAATGGTTCTCATCTGAGCGTTTTACAGCGCGTACGATCGCACTGTAAAATGCCCGACGCCCCAAGAAGTACAGGAGCTTCTTTGGGGCGTCTTGTCACGCGTTCCCGTACATAGACTTTAGCGGGAACGCGCGACAATGGGCGTTCGCTTGTCTCTGTATGCGCGATTGCAAACGCCCGTACAATCGCGCATACAGAGCGTACGTTCAGGTCTGAACCCAGCCTTAGGGTACTTTCACACTTGCGTTGTGAAGATCCGGCAGGCAGTGCCGGCAACGGAAATCTGTGTGCAAACGGATAGCATTTGTAGACAGATCCGGATCCATCTAACAAATGCATTGAAACACCGAATCAGTCTCTCCAATGTCATCTGGAAAAACGGATCTGTTATTTTTATTTATTATTTTTTGCATGTTTAAAAGGTCTACACATGCGCAGACCAGAAAAACTGATCAATTTTGCCGGAACACTTGGTGCCAGATCCTGCTGCCTCAAGACTCCCAGCATTGGAGGGGTGGGTTTCTCACAGTCCTCACCACAACATGAAAGCAATCATCAAGCTTCCTCTCTTGCCTGAATTGATCACACAAATCAGTATCAGGAGAAGTGTGCAGGCGCTCTCTAAGGCCCCTTTCACAAGGGCGAGTTTTCCGTGCGGGTGCGATCCGTGCGGCGAACGTATGGCACCCGCACTAAATCCTGTCCCATTCATTTCTATGGGGCTGTGCACGAGCGTTGTTTTTAACGCATCACTTGTGCGTTCAGTTGAAATCGCAGCATGCTCTATATTGTCCGATTTCGACGTGACGCAGGCCCCATAGAAATGAATGGGGTGTGTGAAAATCGGATGGCATCCGCAAGCAAGTACGGATGCCGTGCGATTTGCACGCACGGTTGCTAGGAGACGATCGGGATGGAGACCCGATCATTATTATTTTCCCTTATAACATGGTTATAAGGGAAAATAATAGCATTCTGAATACAGAATGCATAGTTAACCAGCGCTAGAGGGGTTAAAAAAAATAAAAAATAATTTAACTCACCTTAGTCCACTTGCTCGCGAAGCTGGCATCTCCTTGTGTCTCCGAGTCTGCGCTGAAGTTGAACAGGACCTAGGGTGAGCTGCTCCATTAAATATCGGTTAAGGACCTTCGATGACGTCACTCTGGTCATCACATGGTACGTCACATGATCTTTTACCATGGTGAGTCACCATGGTAAAAGACCATGTGATGACCGGAGTGACGTCATCGAAGGTCCTTAACCGATATTTAATGGAGCAGCTCACCCCAGGTCCTGTTCAACTTCAGCGCAGACTCTGAGACACAAGGAGATGCCAGCTTCGCGAGCAAGTGGACTAAGGTGAGTTAAATTATTTTTTATTTTTTTTAACCCCTCTAGCGCTGGTTTACTATGCATTCTGTATTCAGAATGCTATTATTTTCCCTTATAACCATGTTATAAGGGAAAATAATACAATCTTCAGAACATCAATCACAAGCCCGAACTTCTATGAAGAAGTTCGGGTTTGGGTTCCAAACATGCGCGATTTTTCTCACGCGAGTGCAACGCATGACAATATTTTGCACTCGCGCAGAAAAAAATCGCGCATTTTCCCGCAACGCACCCGGCTCTTATCCAGGCAAAAAAACTGACGCCCATGTGAAAGAGGCCTTAGGGATCAGACAAAACATTCTACGAGTGCTATACTGGGCAGCGGTCAGGTGGGTGATGCTGTCACGGTAGGTAAGATAAGGGAAGGAAACAGGAAACAGCAAAGCAAACAAAACAACTGACTAGGCCTCAAAAGCTAGGAAACAAAGGGGTCACCTCCTAGCAATCCCTAAAAGACTTTCCCTACGCTGCTATGCCCATGTGCATATCTCGATGGTAGATATGCACATGCCCACGTACCTAAAGCTGTAACACACTGGACCAAACCCTCAGCAGTAGGGAAAAAGGGAAAGAGACTACCAGCTCCTTCAACCACCGAAGGAGCTAGCGTTACTCTAGGGGCCACACTGTCAGATCGAGTCACGTGCAGCAACTTTGACAGATTGTCTCAGAACACCCACAGGGCAGGGCATGACACATGCACTGCCAGACAGCCCTGAATGCTGACAATAAGATGCAGGCACTTTCTAGCAAGATTTTTTTCTTGCTACAAAGAGCATCTAAACCAAAAAAGGATTTTGGCTGTATCTATACCTTTGTTCAGTAACTTTGGTACATCTATGTACAGCTACTATCCCACAGTGTGATAGTTGTGTATAAGTCTGATATTAAGTGCATAATTTAGTTCATGTTATACTTTGATACTATTCTTCTTTTATTTATGGACACTTCTATCCTTTTTTTTCAGATGGATTTTCCAGATTATCTACCGTAGTTCAAAACCAGTCGGCAAACCATTAAACCCCCACCACCAAACCAGACACATATTCAGTTTTTTAGTAAACATGTCTGTCATTTTAATTTTAGTATTTTATATGTTTCATACCATAAAGAGCAACTAAAATATATTTTTTTATTGGGCATATATGGGTTATGATGGTAGGGGGCAAGGCTAACAGCTGAAGGGTGAGCTACAGTTTTTTTTTTTCAGTCTTTTATTTTACCCTTTAAAAAGGTAATACAAGCATTATACCATTACATTTTTTTTATTGCTTAATAATACAGCTGATCTGTATATAAAGCACTGGAGAAGGTAGGGATGATTAAGAAAAAACATTCTCTAAGTGGCCCCTATACATGTGTTGGCCAACCCCTTTAACCTCTTCACTACCAGAGCCAAACAGGTCTTATGCCCGCTGCAGCAGCCTGCACGCAATGCTGATCGCAGTCATTAAGGCTGGGTTCACACCTGAGCGTTTGCGATGGAGCGCTCTGTATGCGCGATTGTACCAGCGTTTACAATCGCGCATACAGAGACAAGCGAACGCCCATTGTCGCGCGTTCCCGAAAGTCTATGTACGGGAACGCGCGACAAAACTCCCCAAAGAAGCTCAAGAACTTTGAGCGTAGGGTGTTTTTCAGCGCGTTCAAACGTGCTGTAAAACGCTCAAGTTTAAACCAGGGCCATAGGAAAGCATTGGTTTTCATGTGTTGAGCGTTTTACAGCGCGTTTGAACGCGCTGTAAAACGCTCAGGTGTGAACCCAGTGTAAAGCCTTTAGATGCACTTGACCACCTCATCTGAATGGTGAAAAACACCCACGATCAGGGATGCCAGTCATTAATTCAAAAATGCTGAGTCTTCCTGAAGAGACCCAGTGTATTAGAGCTGCTGGTGACCTGGCCAACATAGAGATTTTACTAAACTCCTATTCCACAAAAAAAGTGAGCCCCCCCACATAGTTCAGTAGACATAACTATATAAAAAAAAAAAAAGTTATGGGGTCAAAATATCGTGATAAAAAAAAAAAGAATATAATCTGAAAACTTTTTTTTTTTTTTTAGTATTTAAACATGTAAAACCTATACATATGTGGTATCGTGGTAATTAGAGATGAGCGAATTTCATATTTTGAAATTCGTTTGTGACTCATTTACTTATAAAAGCAGAACTGCGTTATGGATTCCGTTACCACGGACCATAACGCAATTCTATGACGGAATGCCTTTAGAGGCATTCCGTTATAATAGAAGTCTATGGGCTGCATAACGGATTCGGCCCGTTTTCATTAGGCAGCAGAGGACTCTCCTGCATAACGGAAACGGGACGAATCAGTTATGCAGCCTATAGACTTCTATTATAACGGAATGCCTCTAAAAGCATTCTGTTATGCATTCAGTCATCGAATTGCATTATGGTCTGTGGTAACGGAATCCATAACACAATTCTGCTTTTACCAGTAAACAAATCGCAAACAAATTTCGTAAGCGGAAATTCGCTCATCTCTAGTTGCAATTGTACTGACCCAGACACTGAAGTACACAGGTCAGTATTGTCGCATAAGGAACACCCTAGGAACAAAACCCGTAAAACTGCAAAGGAATTGTGTTTTTTTTTTCCAATTCCACCCATTTGGAATTTTTTCCACACTTCTCACTACATTGTATGCCATATTAAATGGTGGCATTAGAAAGTACAACTTGTCCCACAAAAAAAAACAAGCCCTCATATGGACATGTGACTGGGAAAAAAGATAACAAAAATTATGGTTTCAAGACAGGGAAGAAAAATGAAAAAGAAAAAACCTCCGGTGTCCTAAGGGTTAAGGTGGACGGTCTGGGGGTCATTATTTTATTGTAATTATGCACAACAGGTTAGCGGTGTCAGGAGGCATAGCCTATGTAAATATCAGGCATAGGGCTCATGCACACGACCATATGTATTTTACGGTCCACAAAATTACAGATGACATCCATGTGCATTCTGTATTTTGCAGAACGGAAAAGCTGGCCCCTAATAGAACTGTACTATCCATAATGCGGATAATAGGACATGTTCTATTTTGTCACAGCTTTACTTTTTATTTATTTTTAACAACTTTTACTATGTGGTAAAACTAACTTGTGATCTTCATTCTCTAGGTCAGTACGAATCTGGCAATACCAAACATGTATAGTTTTCCTTGCTTTTTGATGCAGGGAAAAACAAAAAACAAAAAAACAACTTTAAAAAATGCATTTTTTTTCTTTTTTGTAGTTATGTGTGGGGAGTTGTTTGAGGGCTAATTTTTTGTGGGATAATCTGTAATTTTTATTGATAACATGCTAAGGGGAGTACAACTTTTTGATCACTTTTTATTTAATTTTTTCAGCGAGAAACGACAAAAAAAAAAAAAAAGGCAAATCAGCCATTTTTAACCTTTTTTTCGGATTGCCTTTTTCTGTACGAGATTAATACTTTTATATTTTGATAGTAAGTGTGTTTTCGCACACAGCGATACCCATGATGTGTATTTTGTAAAAAAAAATATTCTCACTTTAGGGAAAGGGATTTGAATATATAAAAACGTTTTTCCTTTTTTTTTTTTTACCATCATTAGATTGCTATTGTCATAAACTCCAATGCACTAGCATTGGAGTCTATGAGGGGCTCCATAGGAAACACTGTGCAGCAGTCTCCTGTCATTCACCATGACAGGGTCTGCTGCACACAAGCTCCGGCTACTCAGATATCCACACAGGGAGCCAGGGCATTACCGGAAGCGCACACTTCCGGCATTTAGCGTGCTCAGATGCTGTGGGCAGGTTTGAACCCTAGCATAAAAGTCGCAAACTGTGGGTTTGCAACTTTTTAAACTCCATTTGTGCAAATATGTTCACCCAAATGGCGTTTTTACAGAGTCCTCAACACTTTCTGAAAAGTGGCGGCCTACCCTTTTTCACTGCTTTGGAGTGCAGCCTCATTCTTGTACTTTGAAATCTACATCAGAATCCACCAGATAATTGCTAATGAGCGTTCATAGGGACTGTCTTTAGCGATTATCTGGTGGTGTAAATGTGCCACCAATTACCCGATGAACGACCAAAACATTCGTTCATCGGGTAATAGATCATTTGTGCAGACACAAAGTTCGTCGTCAGCATCTGCTGCTGGAAAATAAGGCCCCTTTCACACAAGCGAGTATTCAGAGCGGGTGCAATGCGTGATGCGAATGCATTGCGCCCGCATGGAACCTTGACCTATTCATTTCAATGGGGCTGTGTACAAGTGCGTTGGTTTTCAAACATCACTTGTGTGTTGTGTGAAAATCGCAGCATGTTCTATATTCAGCGATTTTCACACAACGCTGGCCCCATAGAAGTGAATGAAGTTGTGTGAAAATCGCAAGCATCCGTAAGCAAGTGCAGATGCAACGCGTTTTTCACGGATGGTTGCTAAGAGATGTCTGCATACATTGTTTTTTTTATCACGCGCTTACAAAACGCATCAAATGCATTGCTGAACACGATCACAGGCAAAACTGAATGACTTTGACTGCGAAATCTTGCATTTTTTACTGAACGCATTCGCAATGCATTTGGACCTATCGTCTTCAAGGGGCCTAAGTCAGTATGGATGCAAATGATGACATTAGTGATTGCTCCTCCCCATACTGTGGAAGAGATTACTGCATGCATATACAGCAGTCTCCTCCATCGACAAGCAGGCGCTTGCCAGGAAGGAAGGGTTCCTTCTCAACAATCGCCGGCTGTATCATCCCATCTAAAGGGACCTTTAGCTGGCACAGATGTCATCGTAGGTGTATTTAATGTCAGAGGAGGGGTTTTACTAGATTTTCTATGGTTTAATAGTTATGTATTTGCTTATCTTTACATTTTCCCCATATACTTTATTTTTTCCAATTTGGAGTTTTGACCTGTTTTCACCAAGTAAACAAGCCCACTGCTTTGTTTCGATTCTATAGGTAGCACTTCCTGTTGCTGTCTCAAATCAAACCCATGATGCACTTCTGCTTTCTCCGCCACAGCTCCAGCACTGCCTCTAATAATGCCCAACTAGTTTATAGCTCCTCCCAGCTGGTTACATAGACACGCCCCTGTCACGGCCCCGCCCATGGACATAACAGGAAATAAGAAAGAGCTGCATGGATACGGTCATGTGACTACAGCCAAGAAGGGAAGACAGGAGTAATAATTTAAAAAAAAGGTAAACTAAATAAGTTACAAAAATTATAGCTACCTTCATTATTGGTTATGTTAAAGGATACTGATGCAAACTGGAAACCCCTTTAATTTATCATGTGGCATGTGCCTCATCAAAAATTAAGCACACCCTCCATCTGCACAGGTAACGTCAATACTGGCATAGAAAACAACAGTTTTGATAAATGTTGCATTCAAAAACTCAATAAATAAAAATAAAACATAATTTCTGTCTATGATGTTCCCCGAGTGGTATAAATGACATATACTTGTGCACTGTAATGTTTTATATCTGTGTTACACCAGAAAGCCAACTGCATTCCATGATCGCATCGCTGGAGCACGATGGGCAAGCAGAAGGCGCTCCTCCCTCCGTAAAGCAACTTAGGTGCCGCTATTAGGCCCAATTCACACGACTCTGGTTTTGCCCTTCCATGTGCTTCCTGGGGCCTGCAGAAAAAGATAGGACATGCTCTACCTTTGGCCGCAAGTCAATGGCTCCGCACCGTGATGCGGGGTGCGTACAGCCGGTGTCTGTTTTGCAGTCCACAAAACTGACAGGGTGGCAATTATCAAAGTTAAATAACAGAAAGTCTCGGATCCTTGATGTTGCAGTGGACCTATTGTGATGAAGTGAAGAAAAAAAAAAAAGTGATACATGCATAAAAACAAACACACAATATTGCTTTTATGTGAATGCAGTTCAACCAGACAAAGTTTAAAAAGACATTCAGTAGCAGCAGATGCACCATTTTCAATGTAACACCAAATGTTGTGCTAACAAATGCATTATCCCTTTAGTTAACAAGATCTTGCAGCAGCTTTTGGACATTTTTGCATAAAAAAAATAGGTATTTGGCAATATTCCAACATCAATGAAAGTTAAAATCAAGTATAGAAATTAGATCTCCTGTAGAAGATTATATAGAAATAAAGGTGTAAACTTTTCATTGTCCGTCGGCAGGTTCTCTAGAGAATCCCTTCCTGCCACCAAGAAAGCTGATAATTTATGTCTGAATCCACATCTAATGTAAAAAAATAGAATATGGAATAAATGTACATCCAAAAATATATGACATCTGGTGGCGACAAACACCTAGTCCTAAAAATGTTAATAGATATGCAGCTGTATACTTGGAGGTACAGTACATCTTCCAAAAATAAGAGGAGTTTTCTTTCATTATAAAGATGGCTTGCACAAAACTGTTCATCTTGCTAACAATCATCGGTTCAAGCAGTATCTATGACAAAGTCCTACCAGCCACATCCGGTATGCGGTTCACTTGGTGCAAGATATTTTACCAGTGGATGAAAAATGTTCACCAAAGTAGACCCCATCATTGTTTTCCAGCCATGGAGTTCAGAAGCGTTTAGGGTCATAAACAAAGAGAACGATGGTCTGTGGACCCCGTGTCCAGTAAATAGCAGATGGGAATGTCCCCGTACAAGGTGGGATCAGTCATAGGGTATAGCAGCAAGAAAAACAAGACAACTCCCAGCACATAGAAGAGAACAATAGTTGTACGTTGTGGGTGGTCCAAAGCTGTAAAGATGGCTGGGAATCCAATGTAATTACAGAAGGAATGGCAAAGAACAGGGCCGATGAAATGTCCTAATAAAAAAAAAAAAAAAAAAACACAAAATGACAAACAAGTTAAACTGGATAGAAAGACACCTTCTGTATCACCCTCTAAACAGTTATTGATATACATCAGACCATCTTATACATGGACACAAAACTTAGATCAAATCAAAAAAGTTGTGGAAACACGGACTACAGGTCACATACTAAGGGCTCATTCACACGACCGTGGTTCGATTCCTCATCAGTCGCATTTTCTGCGGCTCGGGTGCAGACCCATTCACTTCAATGGGGCCGCAAAAGATGCGGACGGCCCTCACTGTGCTGCCAGCAGCCATTGCTCCGTTCCGTGGCCCCGCAAAAATTATAGATCGTGTCCTATTCTTGTCCGTTTTGCAGACAAGAATAGGCACTTCTATAATGGGCCGTCTGTTCCGTTCCGCAAATTGCAGAAGGCACACGGGCAGCATCCGTGTTTTGCGGATCCGCAAAACACGGCACAGTCGTGTGAACGAGCCCTAAATCTCCTGCTTCAAGCATTATTAGCAACAGTTATTGTGACGGTAGAACATTTACCGTCTGTCTGGAGTGTACAGTCAAAACCAAATTCCAGTAGTGAAAGAAATTGCCCATAAAAATCCTACAGAGAAGAATAAACCTAGAGGGACATCTGGTGGGCAAAAAGTATTAATGCCTACATCGCAAAAATATGCATGGGATAAGCAAAACGAAAAAAGCTAAGAAACATAAACCCAGCTCCATACTAACCAAGAGGAGACCCTCTGCTCTTGATATGCATTTCACTTTGTCTATGCATCTTATTTGCATGCATTTATACAACTGTAACTTTGGCAAAGTTAACTGGTAAATTATACATACAACACCCTGGAAGTTAATGACATTAGAAAATAATTAAATTCTAATAACCAGTCACTTAGTTGCTACCTAAAGCCTCATGCACACGGCCGTTGTTTCATTTTTCGTGATTTTCTGCGGACCCATTGACTTTCAATGGGTCCGATGAAAACTCGGCTAATGCACCGTTTGTCATCCGCGTCCGTGATTCCAGTCCGTCCAAAAAATATAACCTGTCCTATTTTTTTCACGGAAAACGGTTCGGGGACCCATTCAAGTCAATGGAACCGTGAAAAACCGCGGAGGCACACAACATTGTCATCCGCGTCCGCTTTTTTCCTATCATTTGCATGGCAAACTTGACTTAGACTTTATTTTTTACTTTCCTTCATGTCTGGTGATCCTCCAAAAATAAAAGGAAGACACACGGAAACGGAACACAACAACGGTCGTGTGCATGAGGCCTACAGTAGGTTGTCCTGAATATTATTAATTATTATTATTCCCTTCTACATTCCCAGCTGCTTCAGAAGTGCCTTGGCCCTGTGACCCCTGCAGCCAATCACTGGCCTCAGCAGTCACATTTATCCTCAGGATGGGTTATCAATATAAGATCACTCCAATTAAAGGGGTTGTCTTACTTTATCTATATGACAGATGCCATTTTCTGAAGGTAATACAAGGCACTTACTAATGTATTGTGATTGTCCATGTTGCCTCCTTTGCTGGCTGGATTCATTTTTCCACCACATTATACACTGCTTGTATCCAGGGGTTATGACCACCCTACATTCCAGCAGAGGTGGCCGTGCTTGCTCACTATAGAAAGAAAAAAGCACCGGACTCTCTGGTGGCCGGGCTGTGGGAGCATGTATAGACATGCAGGCACAGCAGCTCGCATTCTGGAAACCTAGTATTTGCACTGCAGAGGTGGCCGTGACGCCCGAAAACTAGCGCAACCCCTTAGTGACCACAAATAGGCCTTTTTATAATGGTCACTAAGGGGCCTTAGGCTGGGCCTTGCAGCGGAGAGTGGGGGTTTGGCTCCAGCCAGGACCAGCAGAAAGTAAAATGTATGGGTATTGGGATGTGGAGATCCCAAAATGTTTTTTTTTGTTTGTTTTTGATTGAGTTAAAAAAAAAAAAAAAAAAAATTGTGCAAAATTAGTAAAAACATAAAACACTACATATTTGGCATTGCTGTAATCATAATGACACAGAATAAAGCCATCCGAATATTTATACTGAAAAACAAATGCCGCAAAAATTTATAACAAATACTGCTACTGGGTTTTTCGGTTTTTCCCCAACCAGAAAGAGTTAATAAAAAGTTAAACAGTAAGTTGTGTACCCCAAAATGGCACCATTAAAAAGTACAACTTATCCCACAAAAAAAAAAAAAGTTCCCTCTCTCAGAAGGGGACGATGAAAAACAATTGAAAAAATAAAATAAAAATAAATTGGTTATTAAGGCCCAACAGGTTGGACACTAAGGGGTTAAATGGAGAGGCAGCAACTCCATTCAACTCTAGGGGGGTTGTCGGAGATGGAGTACAAGCGTTCGGATAGCTCCAGCAATCCCATATAGTAGATGAAGCATTCACAATTCAGCTATGAACTGTAGTTAGGCCCCAAGCAGGAGAACTGTGAACCTCGGCAGCTAATCACTGTACAGACTATTTCATTATATCATTGAACTTGTGGTCCCTTAGGGATCCTTTACACCGCCCCAGCATCGGCCAGATAACCGCTAACAACCGTTCATAGGAACGCTCCTTAATGATGATCTGTCGATGTAAAGGTGAACAAGTGAAACCCTCGTCAAGTAATAGAATTATTGGTGCGGTCACCTAAATCATCATATGTCAGCAGCAGATTGTGATGTCTAAACAGTCAACAAACAATGATTCAGTATGGGGACGAGCAATGGCATTAGCGATCTCTCCTCCCCATACTGTGGAGGAGATCGCTACATGTAAATCCAGCGGTCACCTCCACTGATGACCAGGCGATTGTTGGGAAGGAAAGCTTCCTTCCTGGCAATTGTCTGCTCTATATAGCAGTGTAAGGCCTCTTTCACACGAGAGAGAGTTTTCCCATCAGAATGCGATGCGCGAAGCAAAAGCATAGGATCCGGACTGAATCCTGACCCATCCATTTCAATGGGTCCATAAACATCTTTCACGCATCATTTCTGCATTCAGGAAAAATCGTAGCATGTTCTATATTGTGTGCCTTTTCACGCAGCTCTGGTTCCATAGAAGTGAACAGGGCTTTAGTGAAAAATGGATTGCACCCATGCAGAAAAAACTGAAACACTGAACTTGCTTGCAAAACCATCAGTTTTTTCCTGAACAGATTCTGAGAGAATCTGTAACGTTCCTGTGAAAGAGGTAAAGCAGTAGGGTTTACCAAAATTTGGACTTTGATACCGATACCACATGGAGCATCAAGCTTTTCCATTCCAAAACAATACATGGACAACACTAAACGGTTTCACAGATCAAAAAGAGTCCATTTAAAAAAAAAAAAAATTATATATAATAGATAGATAGATAGATATATATATCTCTATCTATCTATCTATCTATCTCTATCTATCTATCTATCTCTCTCAGACTCACAAACCTGCACAGCTATTAACAACAATTGTGATTGATGTGTTGTAGCTTTTAGGAAATGCAGCTTGAGGAGTACCATCTGTCCTTGAAGGAGGCAACACAGTGTAAGGGATGTTGGGAGTGCCACCCTTCTATAGAGGGCAATGTACTCAGCTACATACACAGCGTAAAGCCTCTTTCACACGAACGTGTGCACTCAGTGGCTGTATTGCGGACCGCATTTGTGGATCAGCAATACATGGGCACCGTTCTGCATGCATTCCGTATCACGGATGCACAAAGTTTCGTCCCGTTCTGCAAAACAATAGAACATGTCCCATCTTTTTGCGGAACGGCCGGATCGCGGACCGATTAAAGTGAATGGGTCCGCGATCCGCTGCGGGTGTTTGTGCATTGCGGCCCACAGCACGGCTACAGGGCGCACATGTTCGTGTGCAAGAGGCCTAAGACAGATGGAATGCCTACAGCTGAATGTGACATTACTACCACCATCCTGATCTGCTCTTAATGGGAGTACAACCAGTCCTTGGAAGCAAAGACTATTTCAATGGCAGCCAGGAGGACCATCCTACTATGCAGGGCGATTCACTTAGCCATGTATAAAATACTCTATAGGAAATTGAATGTTTTCAGCAGGATACTAAAGGACTACCACCACTAGCAACGAGTGCATTTTTTGAAATTCTATTTTGATTCAGCTAAACGTTTTGGGCAATTCAATTTAGGTCTAAATAAATTCGACCCATATCAAAGATACTTCTGCTTTTATACTTTTAAAAAAAAAAAAAAAAAAAAAAAGATTAAACAATGTACTGCTATATAAATATATATCTGTAGATAACAGTACATTATGCATGAGACGCATAGGAGCAGCACAAGTGCAGAGGCTCCGATTTTGGTGCAACAACTGTTCATGCGCTGGTACCCTGAAGAATAGCGGCCCACAGTAGCTGCAGAGCCTCCGCGCTTGGGACGCTACTTGAAGCCTGGGGGGCAGGCGCAAGATCTTTAATGGGTTAATGGCACACTACTCCTAAAAAGGCGAGATGGACCCCAAGCCAGATAGAAATTGTGAAAAAGACTCCTGCACTTCACTGTCAGAGCCCTGACCAGAGCAAAGACTCCTAAAACGAGCAAAGTGACAGGCATCTTAAATTCCTTATACCGCGATATATCAATATATAATGTTCTTACTCATTTTCCTTCAGCAGTTTCTTTAAAAAAAAACAGACTTTTACAATATGTAAATTACCTCTCTACCAGCAAGTAGGGCGCCTGCGCCGACTGAAAACAGGTACGGCACAGGCGCCAGATTTTGAACGCAGACAGGGCCAGCCAGAAGACGAGCGGGTCAATCAACATGAGGAGGGGCGTCTTTATGAAAGGAGGATGCGGCTGCTACCAGCAAGTAACCGCCCTACTTGCTGGTAGAGAGGTCATTTACATATTATAAAAGTCTGTTTTTTTAAAGAAACTGCTGAAGGAAAATGAGTAGGAACATTATATATTGATATATCGCGGTATAAGGAATTTAAGTAGCCAAAAATATAAGATTATGACTTTAGTGGGGTGACAGAAGCCCTTTAAGATGCAAAAGTATGAACCAGGTCTTCCCGATAATTGTCTGCTGATCAGTAGAGAAAACAACTGCATTAAGGGTCCATTCAGACGTCCATAAGTGTTTTGTTGTCCGCAAATTGAGGATAAGCAAAGCACCGATACCGTCCGTGTACAATCCACATTTTGCGGACGGCACATGATCAGCCCTATGATAGAATTGCCCATTCTTGATTGTGGACAAGAATAGGACATGCTCTCTCTTTTTTGCAGGTGTAATGTCCGCATCTTTTTCGGCCCCATTGTAATGAATAGGGCTGCACAGATTCAGCAAAATACGGACGCGTGAATGCACCCTTAAATGCAGCAATAACCTCCACTGTATGGGGACGAGTGATCACTACTACCATGGCTCGTCCTCATACAGATTCATTGTTTACACAGCATGATCTGCTGCCTAGAAACCATGATTGAGGTGTACGCATACACAGTGATTTTGCTCATTCGCCAGGTGATCGGCGGCACCTTTACAAATGCCAATTATTGAGAACTTGCGTTTGTACTAACATGTGTTCCCGATAATCGGCCCAACAATTGTCCCATGTGAACCAGGCATAAGTCTCTATACAGCTACTGGATAAATAAAAAAAATTCTCTCACCTGTTCTTATGAAGATAAATGCTGTGTAGGCGCCAAACACAGCAGTGTATGAAAACTGAAAAGCTACA